>NC_057796.1:304600621-304637627 GCF_018294505.1 Triticum aestivum
TTCCTGTTCCCCCGACCGGGTCGGAACAGGGGAGCGTCGCCGCCGAACTCCCTCGCCGGCGGTGAACCCCGCGAGAGGATAAGGGCGCCAGCGGCCCCCCGCTCCCTCGGGCCTCTCTCCCACTCGCCCCCGCTCTCCCTCGGCCTCTGCGCCTTCTCCCCCGCCAGATCCCCCTCCCTCTCCCCTCCGTTCCCCTCTGCCCGAGCGCGCTCGCCGCCGTTCACCGTAGTTCCCGCGGCCACCGTGCCCAGATCGCCCCGACGACGTGCCCGAACGACTCCCCGCCGTCGACTACGCCGACTGCGCCATCGGGAACGAGCCGAGCGCCACTACATCGACCTCCCCGAGCTCGTCTTCCCCGCACGGCCGCCGTCGATCGTCGCCGACTCCGGCTACCCCGCGCCCTCCCCGAGCTCGCTGCCACTCCCTACGGCTCCGCTGTGAGCTCCTCTACCTCCTCCCCCTCTCCGCTAGCTCGCCCGCGCTCCCTAGCTTCTTCCCCGCGCGCGCCCGAACGCCACGCCGCGGAGCTCGCCGCCGGCGTGTCTCCGGTGACCAAATGGTCACGGGCGTTGGCCCGCTAGCCCGACCGCACCGTGCCGCACCCACCTAGCTAGCTAGTTCGGCCGTTCGCGCGCTCTAGCGTAGCTTCCGTCGGGCACCCGTAGCTCCTCGCCGCCGGCGAGCTCGTAGCGGTCGACTCCGGCCGTTCCAGCCCCTCCGACCACCGCCGTTGAACGCGCGACGTCGAGCCGCGTCGAACGCGCCCAGCCACGCCTCCGGAGACCCCCTGTACGCGAAACCCGTACCCCTCCCGAGCCGCGCCGCCGTGCGTCTGGTCGCCGGCGTCGGCCGCCGACGTGGCTGGCCTGGCCCCACCCCCAGTGTCCCTGCCAGTGGCCCCCACGGGCCCCAGTTGACTGGGTTGACCCACTCAACTGCTGACTGGGCAGGCCCAGTCACTGACATGCGGGCCCCGCCGCAAAAATTAAAAAAAGAAAAGAAAAGAAAATGTTTTTATAAATAAAAATAATTAGTTTAATTAATCTCTCACTGACAGGTGGGCCCAGTAGTTAATTAACTAAAACTAATTAGTTAATCCTCTGTTAACCCACTGTCTATGACAGGTGGGTCCCCCTTGTCAGTTTGACCAGTCAACCCGGACTGTTGACCGCTGACGTCACTCATACGTCATGCTGACGTCATATCCCTTTTTCTGTTAATTAAATAATTCCAGAAATTCAAATAAACTTTGAAAATTCATATCTTTTAAACCGTAACTCGGATGAAAATGTTTTCTATATGAAAGTTGCTCAGAACGACGAGACGAATCCGAATACGCAGTCCGTTCATCCACCACACCTCCCTAACCTATCGAACTAGCAACTTTCCCCCTCCGGTCCGTATGTCCGAAAACGTGAAACATCGGGAATACCTCCCGGATGTTCCCCCCCTTCACCGGTACCACCTACTGTCGCGTTAGGACACCCCTAGCACCTCTCACTGTCATGTCACGCATTGTCATGCTTATGTTTGCATTGTATTTACTGTTTCTTCCCCCTCTTCTCTCCGGTAGACTACGAGACCGACACTGCTGCTGCCCAGTTCGACTACGGAGTCGACGACCCCTCCTACTTGCCAGAGCAACCAGGCAAGCCCCCCCCTTGATCACCAGATATCGCCTACTCTCCTCTATACTGCTTGCATTAGAGTAGTGTAGCATGTTACTGCTTTTCGATATCCTATTCTGATGCATAGCCTATCCTTGCTACTACTGTTGATACCTTTACCTGCAATCCTACATGCTTAGTATAGGATGCTAGATTTCCATCAGTGGCCCTACATTCTTGTCCGTCTGCTGTGCTACACTATCGGGCCGTGATCACCTGGGCGGTGATCGCGGGTATATACTTATATACTATATACATGACACATGTGATGACTAAAGTCGGGTCGGCTCGTAGTAGTACCCGCAAGTGGATCTTTGTGGCGGAGCGACAGGGCAGGTTGAGACCGCCTAGGTAAGAGGTGGGCCTGGCTCTGGTCGGCGTTCGCGTATACTTAACACGCTTAACGAGATCTTGGTATTTGATCTGAGTCTGGCCATTTGGTCTATACGCACTAACCATCTAAGTGGGAGTAGTTATGGGTATCCCGACGTCGTGGTATCAGCCGAAGCTCTTTTGACGTCAGCGACTGAGTGGCGCGCGCCGTGTTGGACCGCTTTGACGTAACCGCCGTGATCGTGTGGGTTGCTAGGTCTGCTCGCGGCCGCGTTCGCAACGTGCAGGTGTGCATAGGGCGATGGGCCCAGACCCCTGCGGGCATAGGTTTAGACCGGCGTGCTGACCTCTCTGTTGAGCCTAGGTGGGGCTGCGACGTGTTGATCTTACGAGGCTGGGCATGACCCAGAAAAGTGTGTCCGGCCAATTGGGATCGAGCGTGTTGGGTTATGTGGTGCACCCCTGCAGGGAAGTTTATCTATTCGAATAGCCGTGTCCCTCGGTAAAAGGACGACCCGGAGTTGTACCTTGAGCTTATGACAACTAGAACTGGATACTGAATAAAATACACCCTTCCAAGTGCCAGATACAACCCGGTGATCGCTCTCTAACAGGGCGACGAGGAGGGGATTGCCGGGTAGGATTATGCTATGCGATGCTACTTGGAGGACTTCAATCTACTCTCTTCTTTATGCTGCAAGATGGAGATGTCCAGAAGCGTAGTCTTCGACAGGACTAGCTATCCCCCTTTTAATTCTGGCATTCTGCAGTTCAGTCCACTGATATGCCCCTTTACACATATACCCATGCATATGTAGTGTAGCTCCCTGCTTGCGAGTACTTTGGATGAGTACTCACGGTTGCTTCTCTCCCTCTTTTCCCCCTTTCCTTTCTATCTGGTTGTCGCAACCAGATGTTGGAGTTCAGGAGCCAGACGCCACCGTCGACGACGACACCTACGGCACTGGAGGTGCCTACTACTACGTGCAGGCCGCTGACGACGACCAGGAGTAGTTAGGAGGTCCCAGGCTGGAGGCCTTGCCTCTTCGATCGTTGCTACTTTTGTGCTAGCCTTCTTAAGGCAAAACTTGTTTAACTTATGTCTGTACTCAGATATTGTTGCTTCCGCTGACTCGTCTGTGATCGAGCACTTGTATTCGAGCCCTCGAGGCCCCTGGCTTGTATTATAATGCTTGTATGACTTATTTATGTTTTAGAGTTGTGTTGTGATATCTTCCCGTGAGTCCCTGATCGTGATCGTACACTTTTGCGTGCATGATTAGTGTACGGTCAAATCGGGGGCGTCACAAGTTGGTATCAGAGCCGACTGCCTGTAGGAAACCCCCTTCCACACTCCTTGGCCGAAGTCGAGTCTAGACATTACAAAAACTTTTACTAACATGGCTGTGTGTCTTACGGGCCCACGTCGCCATTGGGTGGTACTAGGATCTTTTACTCCTCGACCTTTACTCTGGGACTCCGAACTCTCTTCTACTCGGGTTAAACGACTTTACTAACTCTAACACTAGGATCCCGTGACCGCGTTCACCCCAAAGATTGATAAGCCATAGTTGTTTCTTAGAATAGTGTTTTGAACAATGCACACACTGTCATTTGACTCCTTTGAAACGTCTTTGCTTTCAGATGGAACCCACGAGGCAGGTCGTTCGCCACACGATGGCCATTGGTGCCTTGGGATCACCTGCGGTGCTAGCTGAGATGATGACCTATCTGGGTTATCGCGGGCACCCTGAGTTCACCGTCTACGAGGAGTTCCAGGACTTTAACCAGGAGCAGTACCGTGTCATCGTCCACCTCTACTCTCGGGAGTACGACTCCACTACTGTGCTGCACACCGCACATGGTGTTGGTGTGACCATCGATATGGCTGTCCACGATGCTGCCTAGGCTGCTCTGACACGTCTTCGTGGAGAGTATCAGGAGTTGGACATCTCCCCTTTCAGGCACATTGCTATCGCCTCTGATGTTAGTGCGGAGGGATACTATACTGCTGCCTACTCCACTGTCACCCGGGAGCCCTTCTACCATCAACACCTGGTTCTGCATGCTGATGGGCTGGATCGAGCTAACCGAGCTCTTCGTCACGAGATGTACACCACCCGTCAGCACCTTTACCGTGCTCTGACGCTGCTGCACCCCTTTGTCCGGTCTGGACAGGTACCGCGTGCTGCGATCTACCCAGCCAGGACCGTGATGCCCCACGGTGTCGGTTGGCCAGAGGTGGGAGGCTACTCTCCCGCACTTGGTTCTCTTCTGCCACCTGAGCGTCGGACTCTACACCTGAGTATCCGCGGGCCCCAGTCTGCTGACGTGGAGGACTATCCGTTACCTCACTACCAGCTGTCGGGCTACGATTACCTCCACAGTACCTCTTGGGACTGATGTAGGCTTGCTTGTAGTGTTAGATGCATTCGCCGCGAGCCTGTGTGCCGCCTATGATGTTTTAGTCTATGTCCTGAACTCTGTGTACTGAACTCTATGCATGACCCCTTTTGTAAACTATGCCGACTACTATGTAGTAGCTATCGTGCTCCTTTCAATTATGCATGTTTCATCATGAATGATTCTTATCATTGCAAATTTTCTCAATGCTGAACTGCCCCTGTTATATATTAGCAGGATGGTTAGACCAGGTGGTCGTGGTCGTGGTGGCGATGCCCCACCACCACCTGAGTACATGGCTGGTATGATCCAACAGTTTGAACTGAACCGCCAATTCATGGAAAATATGATGGCTCAGTTTCCTCGCCCCAATATGAACCAGCAGCCAGCCCAAGTGACTCTTCAAGATTTCATACGCCTCAACCCAACCATCTACCGCAGCTCAACTCAGCCTCTGGATGCTGATGACTGGCTCCGTGACATCTCCTATGAGATGGAGTCTGCTGATGTAGCCCCTGCCAGCTATGTCAATTTTGCTTCCTTCTTCTTGAAGGGACCCGCAGCTCAATGGTGGGACAGCCACAGGCGTACTCTGCCAGCTGGAACAATCATCACCTGGCCAGACTTCCAAGCTGCTTTCCGTGCCCGCTTCATTCCTCAGGGAGTCATGGACCGGAAGAAGCGTGAGTTCCGCAACCTCACCCAAGGCAACAAAACTGTTGAAGCTTATCAGCGGGAGTTTCTGGACTTGTCCCGCTATGCTGAAGAAGACATTGCAACTGATGCACGCAGACAGGAGAAGTTCCGTGATGGCCTTCAAGCTGACATCAAGCTCGCACTTCTAGTGCATGACTTCGCCGATTTCGCCACCTTGGTGAATAAGGCCATCAATGTCGAGACTGGTCTGCAGGAATACCAGAGCTCTCAGAGGCGCAACCGTGACACGGGCTCATCTTCGGGCTCACCCTCACAGAGGCGTAAGATATGGACCACCGTCGACGACGACACCTACGGCACTGGAGGTGCCTACTACTACGTGCAGGCCGCTGACGACGACCAGGAGTAGTTAGGAGGTCCCAGGCAGGAGGCCTTGCCTCTTCGATCGTTGCTACTTTTGTGCTAGCCTTCTTAAGGCAAAACTTGTTTAACTTATGTCTGTACTCAGATATTGTTGCTTCCGCTGACTCGTCTGTGATCGAGCACTTGTATTCGAGCCCTCGAGGCCCCTGGCTTGTATTATAATGCTTGTATGACTTATTTATGTTTTAGAGTTGTGTTGTGATATCTTCCCGTGAGTCCCTGATCGTGATCGTACACTTTTGCGTGCATGATTAGTGTACGGTCAAATCGGGGGCGTCACACCACACCCCTCCCGATCAACAGGACCCCCGTTTCGACCGTAGGAGGTGTGTTTCCTCCGTTTTGCGGTACGCCACACCCCTCCCGATCAACAGGACCCCCGTTTCGACCGTAGGAGGTCCGTTTCCTCCGTTTTGCGGTACGCCACACCCCTCCCGATCAACAGGACCCCGTTCCGAACGTAGAGGTCCGTTTCCTCCGTTTTGCGGTACGCCAGGCCTCGTTTCCATCGCCTATTCCATCCAAGCCCTCCCGATGAACACGACCACGCATTCCGTTCCGACCCAGCCGGTTGGCTCCCATCCGTTCTGTTGCCTCCCGATGAACACGACGCATTCCGTTGCCTCCCCATGAACACGACGCATTCCGTTGCCTCCCCATGAACACGACGCATTCCGTTGCCTCCCCATGAACACGACGACGACGCTGTTTCTCCGTTCCGACCCACCCATGTACACGAGCCCTGGCCGTACGTATGCGCGAGTAGGTGTTCGAGACCCCGCCCGTATGTACACATACGTGGCCGTATTTTCTTTCTTGCACCCTGGCCGCTGTACGTACGTGTACATGCTACGTGCGCGCCTCTACTACGACACGTACGCGCCTCTACTACGACACGTGCGCGCCTCTACATCCACCAGTATATATGTACGTACACGTTCGCGACCAGAATGACAACGCTACGTACGCTTCGACCAGGTGGGTCCCGACTGTCAGGCACTTCCTTGCGTGCGAAGATGTAGCTGGTGGGTCCCAGCAGTCAGGGGGCGAATCGTTTTTTTGCCTGGACGCACTTTCTTGCGTGCGAAGATGTAGCTGGTGGGTCCCAGCTGTCAGGGGGGCGGATCATTTTTTTTTGCCCGGACGCACTTCCTTGCGTGCGAAGATGTAGCTGGTGGGTCCCAGCAGTCAAGGGGAAACATTTTTTTCGTAAAATACGGTGGCCTGTCCGGTGGGTCCCCGCTGTCAGGTGGAGGAATCATTATTTTGCGCGTAATAAGGAGGCACTTCCTTGCTGCGGCCATGGACCCAGCTGTCAGCCTCTCCACGTACAGTCCACGTCCGATGGAAGTTGTTCCTTGACCATGTTGACCACGCCGCGCCGAGAGCACCACGGCGGTGGACGACGGCGAGGACTAGGAAGGGGACGACTCGGAGCCGGGGAAGACGCAGCAGTGGATGCCCACGCGAAGAGGAGTACGAGGGTTCACTGGTTCGGCTGCAGTGTGAGGCTGCTGTCGCCGCAAAATAACAGGGGGTGTGGGTGAGTAGAGGGATGGCCTGGCCAGCGGTGGGAGTAGTAGGGGGCGGTGAGGCCTCCGCGGCATCACAGCCGGCCACGGGAGGCAGGAGCACGCGGCACGACGGGCGCTGGTTTGGGCGGCTGGAGCAAGAAGACCAGAGGTTGAAGAAGCACTACGGCCGTTGGATGAACATCGTACGATAACAGGAGCTAGAATCACTCATATTGACTAAGTTGACAAAGCCCTCCGCCCCGTCAACTTGGTAGGCCCACAAGTCAGCCTCCCACTATGCTGGGTTCCAGCTGGCAGGGGGAGTATTCATTTTTTGTGCGTAATAAGGAGGCACTTCCTTGCGTGCGAAGATAGCTGGTGGGTCCAACATGTCAGCGGGGGGCACGTTATTTTCACGAAATACAGAGGCCTTCCGGTGGGTCCCAGATGTCAGGTGGAGGAATCATTATTTTGCGCGTAATAAGGAGACATTTCCTTGTGTGTGGCCGTGGACCCAGCTGTCAGCCTCTCCACGCACAGTCTACTTCCGATGGTGTCGTTCGTTGACCACGCCGCGCCGAGCGCATCCAAGGTGGTGGACGACGGCGAGGCCCCGGACAGCAACGAGCCGGAGATGGGAAGACGCGGGAGTAGAGTCGCAGACGGAGAGGTGTACGAGGGTTAACTGGTTCTAGTGCGGTGTGGTTCGGCAGTCGGTGGAGAAGAACAGGAGGTGTGGAGGGGTGGAGGGATGGCCTGGCCAACGGTGGAGTAGCGCTTCATAGCGAAGCGTGCTAAGCACAGCTGCTAGAAGCAGGAGGCGGGAGGTAGTCCCGGCGGCGCTGGAGGAAGACGACGAGAGATTGAAGATGGATGCCGGTCGTTGGATGTAAATCCAACGGATAACATGTCAGAATCATTTGTTGACTAAATTGACAACGACTTGCGTTGGCTTCGACCTATTGGCCCACATTTCAGCCTCCAAAAATGTGGCACGTATTCAACCCATTTTTACAGAATTCACAGTCTTTTTTTTGCGCGGTAGAATTTACAGTCAATTTGATCTTTTTTTTGAATTACAGCCATTAGCTGGGCTGGGTGAACAAATAATGTAGCGTCCATGCGGCCCATTTATTTTATTTCCTAAAAAATTACAGGCCATTTGCACTTTCTCGAAATACACGATTTTGCTGGGCTGATTCTAATTATAATGTTGGGTTGGGCCAGCAATGTTATCAAAAAAAATAAAAAGGGGCTGAGCATTTTGTTATAAATATATTTAAATAATAAGTGATATTATTACATTCGTCCTTAAATCTTACCAAGCTTTTGTACACAATCACTAGGATTTTCGTGCCAAAACAATCCAGGATTTTATTTGTTAAGAAATTATTTTTATAAGTTAATAAGATGTGGGATATTGTTTTCTTACATATGTAAGTATCTGTTAAATATACGATGACAATAAAAATAATATATAATAACATATAAAATAATTTAAATATATATAATATAGTTAGAAGGGAAACATAAGTTGGACCTAGCGTTCCTATTCTTATATAGAAAAATAGAATAGACCTCTGCGTTTTCTTCAAAAAAATACATAAATTGGGCTGCCAAAAATAAAACCTCGGATGGGAGGTCCATAGGCCGGTCGATACATGACGGCCCTAAGAAAATACAAACAGGCCTATGGACCTCCCATCCGAGGTCGTGGGCTACGCATGTTAAAAATGAAAGCCTAGACGGGGCAGCCCAAAACCACGTCCAACACTTGCCAAAACTTCGTCCCTCGTTTTCTCTGTGTTTCGCACACTCGACATTGTGTGGGCATTTTGATTGTGCATCATATGAAGATGTGCTATGCATGAATGTTGATCAGCATGATGTTAACTGGCTGGTAGTTCCATTTTCGACCATGAATAAAACTTCCAACATGATGTTAACCCTGTTTGAAAAGGCCGTGTTAATATAAATGCTCTGCCTCTGAAAGTTGCAGTTTCTTATCTGAAACTGAACTTGCAGTTTCTTATCTGAAACTGAAACTTGCAGTTTCTTCTCTGAGAATCACATTGCCTGCACTTTTATACTCCTATGAAACTACATTTTTTAAGTGCTAAAAATAGATCTCTAGAATTCATAAAATACTTCATATGCTCAATACAGCAAATCTGAAATTCAAAAGACATTCATATCTGAAAGTACTCTCAAAATACACAACACAAAACACAATTCACAACCTGCAAATACTGACAACCCTAAGCTCCTCCTGACAATTCACAACCTGCCCGACTATTGGGCTGGGGGGGCAGCCCCCTCCTATTCCTCGGCGGCAGATAGCCGCCCCGTGAGACGATGTGAACGGCGAGGGAGACGATGGCGGGGAAGCGTCGTCGGGCCAACTGCTTTTCTCCTCTTGCAGTTGGGTTCGGTTGACGAAGACTCCACCGGCTCGCTCTGGCAGGACACCCTCACAAACGGCACCCTGTAGATGCTCGATCCTTCAATCTCTAGTGGATGCTCCATCTGGGATCGATACTCCCACCACCGCTCCCTCACGATCGGATTCGGTGAATCTGTTTGCTCCATGGCCCAGAGGAGCAGCTCTATGTACTCCGGCGCGACTCCTTCCGGGAGTATCGCCGCCTTTTCGCTCTGTTGCAGATATTTGGCCATGGATGTCGCCGTCGCCGCTAGTTGGTCCTTGTTGTCAAACCAAGACTATATCTCCAACATCCTAGCTAGCTTCACAGGGTCGCTGTCTGCGATCCTCACGTATCGGTTGTACTCCTCCATCGATCTACTTCTCCACAGCACCTTCACTCGCCGGCGGTGGTTTTTGAATGGAAGAGGAGAGGAGCAGCGCTGCTTTTGGATTAGAACGGGAGAGGAGCGACGCTGGTTTTGGACTGGAACAGGAGAGGAGGGGCGGTGGTTTTGAAATGGAAGAGGAGAGGAGCGGCGCTGCATTTAGATTGGAATAGGAGAGGAGCGGCGGTGGTTTAAGAGGAGAAGAGCAGAAGAGCGCACTACAAAAAAAATACACTTCCGTGATGATACGTGTTTGTCACAGTAGGTCGCGTTTTTTGTCATGCATGTACATCCATGACGACTTTATGACAGAATCAAGATAGTCATACCTGTGCTGTCGTAGAAGTGTTCCGTGACATTACCAAAATTATCATCATGGAAGTGTGCACTTCCATGACGATAAATCGTGCGTCACAGAAGTGCTTTCGTTAAGGGTGACCGACACATGGCATCCACCATAACGGAACGCCGTTAAGCTATCGGGTTGGGTTTTGGATCCGATAACCCGTTAACAGCCCCGACCAATGGGGATTTTCCACGTGTAAAATCATCATTGGCTGGAGGAAACATGTGTCGGCTCATCGTTGGGACAGATGTCATCCACTATTGGACAGAAGGCGCCTATGATACGTCGACATGTGGCACGGCCCAACAGAGGCCCATTCCTGTGAAAAGGCCGGCCCGTTTGACTTGGTCAAAAGGTGGCGGGTCGGCCCATGGAAAGCCTGTTAACGGCATGTTCGCATATAGCCCATTTACAGCCCGCTAACCCAAGGCCCGTTATGCCCTATCCGAATTAGGCCCAGTAGCGTCATCTGGGCCATCCAATATGATTCCAGCCCATTTTCACTTCTGGCCCATGTATGGCCCATGACGTCTTTCGGCCCATATGAGGCCCTATGTAACTCTTGGCCTATTAACGGCCCGTGGTGAAACTGGCCCGTAATGAACAGTGTATCACTTTACACCCATTAACGGCCCGTGGTGAAACTGGCCCGTAATGAACAGTGTATCACTTTATACCCATTAACGGCCCGTTATTCCGTTGGGCCGTTTCCAGCCCATGTTATCTTTCGGCCTTCTCAGAGCCCATTTATTCTTGGGCTCATTTCCAGCATTCGCTTACTTACGGCCCGTTACTGTCATTTTCTGCTTGTGGGCCAAATTCAGCCCATGGTTACAGTCGGCCCGTTTGTGGTCCGTTAATACGTTGGGCCGTTTTCATAGCGTCATCAAATATGGCATATTAACGATGGCCCATTATGGTTGGCCCATGAACGGACGATTCCAACTCTAGCCCGTTTACGGCCATAATGCGGCCTGTTATTGGCCCATGTTTGGCCAATCGATCATACGGCCCGTATAAGGCCCATTGATGATACGGCCCTTAGAAGGCCCATTGTTTCTACGGCCCGTAGAAGGCCCATTGTTTCTACGGCCCGTAGAAGGCCTACTGTTTCTACGGCCCATAGAAGGCCCACTGTTTCTATGGCCCGTAGGAGGCCCAGTGTCACTACAGTAAATATTAGCCCATGGTTATTGTGGCCTAGTTTTAAAAAATAGGTTATTACAGCCACTAGCAAACCGCGGAAAAAGAACTGCACTGACTACAAGCAAACAAATAAACAAGACAACAAGGAAATAAATAAGCAAGCAACTTATGCTAGGCTATCACGTCTATTACACATATTACATCCACTGGGCATCAAAGTTCGCCACCAGTGCAAATATAGGGAACAAAGCAGCATATAAACGCCGCAACAAAACAAGTCCAGAACTAAAACCACTTCAGAAGAGTTCAAGAAACAATATCCTGGGTACCCATAATGCTGGCAAGATGCTTAGCAAGCTTATTAACTTTCTCTTGTTTGGCGCTTAAATCCTCCAGCGCTTGCTGTTGCACAAGAAAGTACGCATCTGAATTCTGCAGGGACTTCCTCAGTCCTTTGGCTTCTTGCCATAGCACAGCTGACTGATGCCTTTCAGCTTGTAGCTGAGACTAAAGAAGCCGAAGTGATTCAGGCAGCGAGTTCGAAGAGCTTGTGCCAGCGGTACTGGCCAGTAACTCGAACACTACATCAACGCAGGACTGTGGGGTTTTCTCACTGTCTACAAGATCGTTTTTATCACCTTTCTTGGAGACCAACAGGGTTGTCTCACTATCTTGAACCTTATCTGCATTACTTTCTCTACCATTGCATAGTGGGGTGCTCTTCTCCAATATTCTGTTTGCATAATACAAGAGAAACAAGCAGACACATCACAGGTTTAGCTTGTAGTATACGAAACTCATTTTGGTAAACCGGTTCAGTAGTAAGGTGGACAGGATAACAGCATGAAACAAACATATATCTATGTACTATGGTCACTCTATTGTCCATATCATTCTAGTTTATGTTCCCTAATCAAGATAGAGACACAGTTCAACTCATATATTTTGAAGACACAACAGCATAGACAGAATATAAGTGTGAGAAACTACACAACATTGGCAGCACTTGTAATGTGCATCACATGAGAACATAACTATTTATACAACTTAAACTGAAATCAACATAGAGCAAGAAGTTAGAACAACAATCCAGTTAAAGAAATAGGTTTAAAATATACCTGTTGCGCCATTGGAGTTTCAATTGGATCCTTCAAATTCGAAAGTAGTTGGTATGAGTAAATACAGTGATGCAACAGCAAAGGAGTATGGACCATAGCTACGGAATCTGACCTGAGAAGAGTTGCTCTTCTGCTTTAAACGTGGAGTTTGGGTTAGCTGTGGTGGTCTTCGTGCTTTGGGCACTGCAGTAGCTTTACAAACTGCTCGTGTGGGGGTACTCTGTGGTGGACATGGTGCTTTGTCAACTATAAGTGGGTTACTATCCGCTGGGGTTGCAGTTAGATGGGTTGTAGCTGGTTCTCTGCCCAACGGTGTAAGTGTGCAATCTGGAAGAGTTTCGATTATGTGTGGTGGGGCTAGTTTGTGGGCCAGTACAACCATGGTTCTATCTGCATCGACGGGTAGCACTATCTTTTGTGAAGAACGGGTTTTTGCTCCCTTAGATACTGCCATCACCCCCTCCAATTCAAATGGCTGATAAACAAGAAAAGAAATTGAACGTACAGACATTGTATGATAGACAGATGTGGTAATTCACATATATGTTTTCTAACCAAACAGGACAACATGACACAATTTCACATATATGATGCCTAACTAAACAGGATATCATGACACAGTTTCAGATATATGATGGATAACTTAACAGGATATAATGGCATAATTCAACATATGATGAGTACCTAAACAGGATGACATGAAAAAACTATATGATGTCTTTCTAAAATAGGTTGGGATGAAATAATTCACATACATGTTGTCTAAGTATACAGGATGGCATGATATAATTGACATAATTGATTCATATACTAAGCAGCTGGCACTCGCATGTATGATCTCTAAACTAAGCAGATAGAATTCAATATTGTGCATATGATGTCTACACTAAGCAATGCAAGACAGCATATGCATCATATGAGAAATATAAACATTGCAACTTAGAGCATACACCTCAGGTGGGATATAGGACTGGTCATCTGTCTCTGAATCCTCCTCTGAGGAGCTCCCTGTAACCATCGAGATATATGCTTCAACAGGTACCATTGCCTGCTCTGAAGACCTTGTTTTCACTCCAGATTTTTCCATAACCGGCTCAAATGGCTGATACACATGAAGATTAGTTCAATATACACAGATTGTCGACAAATGGAATACGTAATGAAAAAAAAGATGGCATGAGATAATTCACATATATGATGCCTGGCTCCATGGCGGTGGATAATTCACATATATGATAACTGGCTGAAAAACATGGCATTGCATAATTCACATATCTGATATAGAAAGCAAACAGGAGGCATTCACACAAAGCATGTCTAATCTAAGCAGGCATGGCAATGCAAGACACCATATGCATGATATGAGCAATATAACCCAGCCAAGTTAGAGCATGCACCTCGGGGGGGGGGGGATACGACTGGTCATCTCTCTCTGAATCCTCCTCTGAGGAGCTATCTGTAACCAACAAGAAATCTGCATCGACAGGTAGCACTGACTGCTCAGAAGACCTTGTTTTCACTCCAGATTTTCCCATGACCGACTCAAATGGCTGATGCACAGGAAGAGTAGATGAATGTATAAACATTGTTGACAAATGGAATACATTATGGAAAAAATATGGCACAATATAATTCACATATATGATGACTGGCTAAACAGGATGGCATTGCATGATTCACGTATATGATGCCTGGCTAAAGAAGATGGCATTGCATAATTCCCATATACTCCCTCCGTTCCTAAATATTTTTCTTTTTAGAGATTTCAAATGGACTACCACATACGGATGTATATAGACATAGTTTAGAGTGTAGATTCACTCATTTTGTTCCGTATGCAGTCACTTGTTGAAATCTCTAAAAAGACAAATATTTAGGAATGGTGGGAGTATGATATAGAAACCAAACAGGTGGCATTCACACAAAGCAAATCTAAACTAAGCTGATGACATATAAGATGTATAATGTAAGCAATGCAAGGCGCCATATGCATGATATGACCAACATCAGCATGCCAGGTTAGAGCAAACACCTCAGGTGGTAAACAGGCATGGTCGGCTCCTTCTGAATCTCCATCTGAACAGTTATCTTCCTCTGGAATACAATCTGGAAATGCAGGAGGGGGGCACTTCGCCCACCATGGAGCGGCGTCTGCATGACATTATATTCGCACGCAAAGGTCTTCTCTTTTTCTCTACATGTTCAGTATGATTGTGTACAATATCTGACATGCATAATAAAAAAATTAGTTAGATTTTGTAAGGCCTAAGGGGTGCATGCAAAAATCAAGACTGATGGTAGCAAACGAGTGGATGGATCCAAAACTAATGATAGCAGGTAGATTATAGCTTCAGTTTAAAAAGATAGACAATGGATCATCTATTGTTTGTTGCCCACCCAACATGAACCACATAGAAGACCCCAGATGAACCAGATAGTAGACAGATACTATTCGTTGCTGGCTCGATATGAGACCCATGGGCAATTCAAAACTCAAGATTGAACGATAAAGTAGCAGGTAATAATAACCGATGTATAATGTAAGCAAACACGAAAGACTGCGACCTCTCTTCCGGAACTATGTAGTCCTCAGGTTCATC
This sequence comes from Triticum aestivum, assembly GCF_018294505.1. Taxonomy (NCBI): domain Eukaryota; kingdom Viridiplantae; phylum Streptophyta; class Magnoliopsida; order Poales; family Poaceae; genus Triticum; species Triticum aestivum. The sequence goes on from NC_057796.1 coordinate 304,615,643, forward strand.
TGCTCAGTCGATGATGGTAATGCAGTTGGCGTGGCTGCCGGCAACAGGGAAGATGATCTGAGGCGGTGAAAGGAAGTCTACAGGGGGATCTCTGCTGCAGTGAACGCTTCTATCGATGGTGCACCTCAGGTGGGGTGGATGACGGCACGGCAGGAGCAAGACATAACACACATAGTTTTCTTTGACGCCTATCTGAAAATGAAGTAAATCTGTAAGGGCTCCTTAGAATTGGAGGATTCTATAAACGCAGGGACAGGAAAAACACAGGAATAGGATAGGAATGCACGTGCAAAACAGAGCATTTGGAAACATAGGATTTCATTTAACCTGGGTGTTTGGCTCACATGAATTGGAAGAACAGAGGAATGGAGAAACAAAGTGATGCGACGACTGTACAACCTCTTTGGCATAGCCTTGTGGACCTCAGCATCATTGGGTTGGACGTGGAGGATGGTGATGATGCTGGTGTGACTGTCGGAGGCGGGGAAGAAGATCCGAGGCCTCTGGAAACGGCGCCGAGGGTACTGCTCCGCTGTGATGGATGGTTCCGTCATTGGAGCAGCTCCGCTAAGGTGTACGGCGACGAGGCTGAAGCATGACAAGACAGACAACGTTAATCTGAAGTGGGACCCTAATATCATCTGCAATAGATGATGTAAAATACATCACCAAAAAGTGCTACTCCCTCCGTTCCTAAATATTTGTATTTCTAGATATTTCAACAAGTGACTACATACGAAGCAAAGTGAGTGAATCTACACTCTAAAATGTGTCTACATGCATCCGTATGTTGTAGTCCATTAGAAATGTTAGAAAGACAAATATTTCGGAACGAAGGGAGTAGATGTAAAACGCATCAGCCGCGCCACGGCCGCTCCGACAGATGCTGTAAGTACTGTTCACTCTGAACTTAACTGAAGAAAATGAACTTCACAGTCGAAACTGAATTTTACTGTCGAAACTGATTGAACTAGTAACAGAGCATTGCAATAGATGTTTAGGGCGTTTGAGCTCTAGTAGCAGAGAATTAGTGATCTAAATCAGCAGACGCTCGAGCAGGGAACGCACTAGCAGAGAGCAAGTCGTGCAGTAGCACCGCGAGCGAGTGCTAAAGCAGCAACTCCTGTAGCTGCCGGAGGTCGTGCAGCAGCAACAGCGCAAGTGAGAGCAAGAGCAGAGCAGCAGCAGGAACGAAAGCAGGAGCAGTGTAGCAGCGCGACCGACAGCAAGAACAGAGCCGCAGCGCGAGCGAGAGCTGGAGCAGCTGCAGCTAGTGCCGTTGTGGAAGTCGCCGCCGAGGAAGAAACGACATGGGGGAGAGACGCCGTGGATGATTTGGCCGGCGACGGCGCCGTCGATGGAGACACGCCATGTCTGCTCGGTATCGAGCACCGGCAGCCCCGTGAGATCGAATAAAAGATAAAATGCAGCGGTGAGTGCAGAACCTCCTTGGTGGCGCCGAGTTGGCCTTGGCTTCATCGGAGGAATTGGTGAGGGTGCTGCGGTTCCGGTGGGGCAGGTCAAGACGGCGCTGTGGGGATTGAGGTGGCGCGATAGACAAGGCGAACGTCGGGGCAACTCCTTGGAGGTGGAGGACGGGGCAGCTGATCTAGCGGGACGACGAGATCAACAACGGATCCTCATCCGGTGCGGTGGATGAGGGACGGCGAGCTATTGCGGTGGACGACGTAGTCGGGGAAGAGTCTCCGGCTGGGCGGCGGTCGGGAGGCCGACGGAGGAGCGTGGGGTTTCGCGGGTTTTGGCGGCCTCGGTATACGAATGGGGGGGCGAAGGGGGAGGGGGGAGCCAAGCTTAGGGATGCGCTTGTCCGAAATGTAGGGTAAGTTACCAGCGTACCCCCACCGGTTTTGACACCGCGACGTGGAGCTTCATTTCCGGCTGAGGGGTAGAAGGGGGATTTCGCGTGTCTGGGCTGCGGGAGTGATTTCGGATGAGGAGGGAGTTCTCGCGCGCGTCCAAATTTCGGGATAACAAGGCGCGGCGCGGGTTGAAGAAGCAGGAGTTTCAAAGCAGGTGAGACAAAAGATACTCGAGCTTGAAAATTTCGGGATAACATGGTGCGGATTCCTTGTTCGGCAGAACAAACTTAACGTGTAAAAAAACAATTCATACAAGACACAAGAGAGTCATGTCCCCTTTTACTATATTGCTATAGATGCCATTGAAAAAACTACAAGAAAAATGTAAAAAAATCGGGATAACAAGACTACCCTGCACAGTACCAAATCGATTCGCAGTTCCCTCAACAACAACAAAAAACAAATCAATTCCCACCAAAGAAAGAGTAATGTCCCTTTTTATATGATTACAGATGCCATGATCTCGAATTTCAATTTTTGAATCCACGTTATGTTGAATTCGAATATATCGTTAGGTGACCTTGCGGTTTATAATTGATGTAGTCGTACATTTTGATCTTCCATCATATATGAACATTTTACTCCACCATGTGAACATATATATTGTCGTCTACCATATGGACTAAATTTGAATCAATTTTCGTTATTTGAATACGATTGTTGTCAAGTTATACAATAATTTAAATATTATCTTGATAACAAAAAACATACATATAGCAGTAATCATATTTCACTATGAACTACATGTACCATACGCTCTCCAATTCAAATATTTGTATCCATTTTATGTTGAATTCAAATCATAGTACATTGTTGGTCGAGGTAGCGAGATGTTTGGGATAATCTAAACCCTGTTTTCATACGTATAATTTTTGGCTGAATTGGGACAAGTTTTGGTATAAGCCTCTTGCAAAACCGGAGATTCTCTCAACAAGCCTCGTGGTTCCGAGAGGGAACGTGTCACCTTTGTGTGCAAAACGATATACGCTGCCTCCCCCCTGATTTTATTTACAGAGGCAACATAGAACTATATGAGTGCCCTGTTAAATTTTGGAATTATTTTGGGTTCATTTGGCCTTTTTATACATTAATTGAGTTTCTGGACTTTTAATGTGCATAATCTAAATATGAATTGCATGCACATGCTCCGGTGCACCAAAGTGGGTTGAAAGATCACATGTGTGTCCTTGGTTGAATTTCTAGGTCCCATGGAAGAAATGAGAATGAAATTCAAACATCTGGGCGTCATGACTCGGCCGAGAACATCGAGAAACTTTGATTTTAAATTCATGTAAATCAAAACTCGCCTGGAAATCATGAAACTTGGCATGGTGTCATGTCATGGCACTAACATGTTGTGGTAAAATATTGGGCCGATTTGGAAGCTCGTGTTTCTAAGAGGGAACGTGCCACCTTTGAGTGTGAAACGCTATACGCTGCCCCCCCTTGAGTTTCTTAACAAAGGCAACATAGAACTACATTAGTGCCCTGTTAAATTTTGGAATTATTCCGGGTTCGTTTGTCGTTTTTTATACATTAATTGAGTGTCTGGTCATTTAATGTGCATAAGTCAAATTTGAACTACAAGCACATGCTCTCGTGCACCAAAGTTGGTTGAAAAATCACATTTGTGTCCTCGGGTGAATTTCTAGGTCCCATGCAAGAAATGAGAATAAAATTAAAACATCTGGGCATCGTGGCTCGGCCGAGAACATTGAGAAACTTGGTTTTAAAATTCTTGTAAATCTAAAACACGTCTGAAAATCATGAAACTTGGCATGGATGTCATGTCATGGTACTACCATGTTGTGGTAAAAAAATTGGCCGAATAAGAACAGATTTTGGTATAAGCTTTTTGCAAACCGAAGCTTCTCTCAAGAAGGCTCGTGGTTCTGAGAGGGAACGTGCCACCTTTGAGTGCGAAACGATGTACGTTGTCCCCCTTGAGTTTATTTACAAAGGCAACATAGAACTACATGAGTGCCCTATTAAATTTTGGAATTATTCCGGCTTCGTTTGGCCTTATTTACACATTTATTGAGTTTTTGGTCATTTAATGTGCATAATACAAATTTGAACTACAAGCACATGCTCCCGTGCACTAAAGTTGGCTGAAAAATCACATTTGTGTCCTCGGGTGAATTTCTACTCCCTCCTTCCATCTATATAGGTCCTAATGCGTTTGTCGAGGCTAACTTTGACCAAACGTTAGAGCAATAATATATGACATGCAACTTACACAAAGCATACCTTCAAATTTGTATGTCAAAGGAGCTTCCAATAATATAATTTTCATAGTATACATCTCATGTGCTATTAATCTTGTCAATAGTCAAAGGCTGTCTTGAAAAACACATTAGGCCCTATATAGATGGAAGGAGGGAGTAGGTCCCATGCAAAAAATGAGAATAGAATTCAAACATCTGGGCATCGTGGCTCGGTCGAGAACATTGAGAAACTTGGTTTTAAAATCATGAAACTTGGCATGGTGTCATGTCATGGTAGTACCATGCCGTGGTAAATTTTTTTGGCCGAATAGGAACAAATTCTGGTATAAGCTTCTTGCAAATCGGAGCTTCTCTCAAGAAGGCTCGTGGTTCTGGGAGGGAACGTGTCACCTTTGTGTGCATAATTCAAATTGGAAATACAAGCACATGTTCCAGTGCAGCAAAGTTGGTTGAAAAATCACATGTGTGTCCTCGGGTAAATTTCTAGGTTCCATGCAAGAAATGGGAATGAAATTCAAAATTCTGGGCGTCGTGGCTGGGTTGGAAACATTGAGAAACTTAGTTTTTTTAATTCCTGTAAATCCAAAACACGCATGAAAATAACGAAACTTGGCTTGGTGCCGTGACATGGCACCAACATGTTGTGGTAAATTTGCAGTCCGATTTGCGAAGGCGCACACATTAACAATCAACAAAGTCATTTTGGAACAAGTGCTATCACGTTACAATCAGAAACACAAGTATTATTGAAACCGTGGGCGTTCTACTTACTAGTACCATTTACGTGCCGCCACGCGTCCCCATTTTTTATTAGCTAGGAGGCGTCGTGCAGGGTAGCTATTTGAGTACGAGAGGCGTGCGATCAGACCCCTGCGCGTGCTTATCGGGAGGAGAGCCCTTTGACCTCCATCTGCCGTCCACCTCTCTCCCAAGGTCTCCATTAATGGCGCCCGAGCCTCTGTTTAATGGCGTGGCTATGTCTCACTCGACTGAGATTTAAGAGAGAAAAAAGAAAATCTGAAAGCACGGATCTTGATGTAAGATCCGACGGACCTATATAGCATCTACTGTGACTTATAGCAAGACTGATGAATATATAAGGACGATTAAATTTTTTTTATCAAAGAAGGGCTTGCCCCTTCCGATTTTCATTACTGAAAACCACCACAATTCACAAGAAGTTCAGCACAACTCCAGCCTAACACGAAGGACTAAAAGCTACCAGATTGAAATCGCAACATCCCAAGAGGCCAACAAAGGCCAAACATCCGCGTTAGAACCCAACATTTCACAACCGATGACACAATCCACATCCTAAACCGATTATTACATCAAAATAAACCAGGAAACTGAAGGAAGCCCAGCAGCAACTAGAAGAACAGCAACACCAGGGCCGCCACAACAAGAGTTTTCTTCATTCCAGCCTCGCAACATTGATCTTCCACAGAAAGATAAGGATGATTAATTGTCTTACATAATTAGAAAGATAATTAAAAAAGCAACATGCGGCTACGCTCGAAATACACAAGGGCAAAAGAAGAAGGAAGACAAGGATTTGGCTCGCTGATCTCTACTTTCTTGATGCGTTGCTGCAGGCCGTGTGAACTAGTCTCCGCGGCGAGCTACGATGAGCTCTTTCGTGTCCTCAATACGCTGCTTGAGAACATCCACGGATTCCTCCACCAGCCTTTGGTGCTCGTTGCGGAGCATGTCATTCTTGTCCATAAGTTTCTTAACGATGACGCCGGTCCTCTTCGACAAGGCACTGGTCTCCTCCTGCAGGTCTGCACTTCGGACGATCTTCTCCCTCAGCAGGTCGCGCTCGGCCCGGAGCCTCTCATTGCCCTCCCTTAGTTGCCGGATGACGCCGGTAGCCTGTTCAAACGAGGCTTTCATGTTGTCCTGCAACCTCGCCCAGCCGGAGATCTGATCCATCTGGCTATGGACGATCGCATGCATGCGCCTGTAACAGTCATCGCCTGCCCGCGAGAAATTTTCCCCGGCCGCCGCGGCGCGGCGGGACATCTCTGCTGCTTCCGCGGCGCGGCCGGACCAGTCTGCTGCATCGACGGCACGGCGGGACCTCCGTGCTGCTTCAGCGGCGCGGCGGGACCTCTGTGTTGCTACTTCCGCGCGGCGGGACATGTCGGCTGCTCTCGCAGCGAGGCGGGACATCTCTCGTGCTTCCGCTTCCATGCTCGCCTCTCCCTGGTGGCAATCTCTCGACCCAGAACTCACGCTGTCCATGGCAGACGCAAGGGAAGGATGCTGAATGACTTGTTTGTTTTTGTGGACGAGGAGTTGAGGAGGAATGTGCAGTCATCTTGGCATACTAGTATTTATAACCGAGTACTAATACGCTCCTAAGTGGGAAACCGTTTAGATTGTGATCGGTGTGAACAGGTTTGCAATTCAATATAGCGTGGTACTAATACGCTCCTAAGTGGGAAACCGTTTAGGTTGTGATCGATGTGAACAGGTTTGCAATTCAATATAGCGTGGAGTAATTTGGAATGTGACGAGACGCAAGCTCAAAATTTATTGACGGTTCTAGTTTCGAAGTGCGGCACTATTCCCGGATGGAGTACTTCTTTTTCTACTCCCTCCTTTCCGGTTTTATAGGGCTTATCTCAAAATTTTAGTTTTTCCATTTTATAAGGCTCAATTTGGTTGTTCCCCGACACATGTTCAGATTCCAAGGTGCATTAAATCATTGCATGCAAGTATTAATAGAAAATTGACCAATGCATGTACTTTATGCATGCATGCATTGCAATTAATGCATTGATAAACATAATTTTTTGAGAAAAACAAGAGCATTAATTAGGTGCTTTTGCAAACTACAAAAAATATTCCACCACTCACCATCTTGGTTGGTGAGATTTTTGAATTAAGCCCTATAAACCGGAAAGGAGGGAGTACTGCTGTGTACGTGCAATAGCTGGCACCGTCGTATACATATCTTACGGTTAATGGGGCGTTTGACAGGAATAGCCGCGTGACGAGCTCTAGGCTAGTCTTTTTTTCAGACGCATTAAACCTATCTCTCGGGACTTCTCGCACGCACCATCGTGCCACCCACAAAAACTTGTACTCTGAGTTTAGTAGTACGTTATACAGGAAGAGAAGAGGTGCACGCACGCACTCGTCCTCTCACACACGCGCCTGTTTTTTCTCGAAAAGGAGGATGATGACCCCCGGCCTCTGCATCTGGGAGTCACACACGCATCTGTAGCTACGAATTGTAGTGTTCTCAACCATCCGATTGGCTCTATCATGGATGTACCTATATACTAAAACATGTCTAGATACATCTATATTTTGACAAATGGAAGGCATGTATTGTGGAACGGAGGGAGTGCTTGTCATCAAAATGGATAAAAAGGGACGTATCTAGAACTAAAATACGTCTACATACATCTCCTTTTATCCATTTTGATGACAAGTAGTACTTCTTACCCAAAGGAACTTTATATTCAACAGACACAAAATATCCGTTCGACTGTTGGAAATTACTGATCTGATGTCGAAGTAATTGCTGCATCGCCACCAAAACCCACCATTTCTTAAGCTAAAGTAGACCAAGGTAATCCCTATATTAGCATATTACTAAGATAAACAGAAGGCACTGTAGAAACATTTAGGACGTGAGCTTGTCAATCTGATTGTGGAGGGACACAAGCTTAGCCCCGGCCAGCAGCTTGGGCGGAACTGTCAAGAAGGTCAGCTCCTGCACGTCGACGTCGTCGGGATCTTTGCTTCTTGTCACCTCCATTTCCACCTTGACGGCGTCGGTCGTGCCTTTGGGCTCCCCCGGCGGGCTATTCGCCCACAGCTTGGCCACGTAGTGCGGCAGTGGGGACGCCCCCGCTCTGATGCAGACGACCGACACGGCGATAGGTGCGCCAATGTCGAGCACACCGCCGACCAAGAAAAACGCGCGGCGGTCCTCCTCCGCGAACAGCAAGAGCCGTGGCTCCAACAGTGGCACTTGCAGCTGGAGCACCTTGCCGTACTGGATCCTGTGCACGGGCATGGGATGCGCAGTGCTGATGTGGTGGTAGAGCGCCGGCGGCGGGCCGTCGTAGCCGCAGACAGGCACGGGGCATTTGCAGGGCGCGAGCGGACACACGCTCTGGTGATCGACGAGCTTGTGGTAAGTGACGTAGAGCCCACAGCCTTCGTGCGGGCACTCCACCCTCACCGACGAAAGGACGGAGTCCACCGCCGTGTTCCGCACGTCGAAGCCACCGCCGCGCTCGCACTTCTGGCACTGCCGCTGGTTCTCGGGGCGCTCGACGCGGCAGTCCGCGCAGGCCAGGTGCCCTCCCTTGCACTGCAGAAATCAATCGAACAACACATCAATCAAGAAACCCACACCTTGCTCAATCAGCCGAATGGACGAGGTGTATTCGAACCTCATACACTGGAGGCGTCAAGGGCCGGAGGCACAAGGGACCGTGGAGCATGGTGAGGTCCATCGAGACCTTAGAGAGCTCCATCGTCGGGTCCTGTTCGGTCTGCATGATCTCGCCCTCCTCGTGCACAACCATCTCTCGACTTGGGACGGGGTATTACAAAGCTTTACCGTCACATATTTTATACTACTTCAAGGTGCATTAAATCAACACATGCAAGTATCAAAAGGAGAGTCACGGCATGCTGCATGCGTTGTAATTAATGCATCGATAAACGCAAATTATTGAAATATATCGAGTGCAGTGCTTTGATGTGTCGTGTCAACTCGTACATCAACGAGGAGTTTGATTATCCTCTCCCTCGCAGACTTAACTGCACCTGCCTTTGGCTGTATGACAGGTTGGCCACACACCTGTCGGGCCCACCTGTCATACAGGCAAAGGTAGGAGCGTCCCTCCCTCGCCCATGAGCGTGGTGGCTGGCAAGACTAGGAGAAGCTTTCGCTACACGCTCTCCCTCCCGCACGCGGTGGACATGCAGCAGTTCAATCGGTGTCAGATGGCCAGAAGCGTACTGTAGTACTCCTCCAGTGCAGTAGTACTCCATCATTGTTCGACTTCCCGAAGAGGCGAAGAGCCAAGCGCAGCCCGGACGCTCGTGTGGCAGTTTCATGTTAGAGTAGTCTAGGATAGCGTGTACCGTGTCTGTAAGCTTAAAATCGTTGGGGTCGGCTCCATGCTATGTGGCCGTCTCGAAGTTTTTTTTTAAAAATTAAATAGTCTTCTGGCCCTACCTAACACCCTGGTGATTGTAGTTTGTACGCTCATCTAGTCAAGACAGGCATATATATTTTAATTTGTTTTTTTCGAAAAGGGGGGACTCCCCGGCCTCTGCGTCAGAACGATGCATAAGGCCACATATATTTTAATTTGTGGTGGGTAAATGTTAGAGGTTGCAGCAAATATATTGTACACTACGGGTCTTTCAGCCAAGTTTAGAGGCAAGCATGTGGGGCCAGTGCTATGATGTGTCGCCTCAACTCGTACAACGAGGAGAAGCTTGATTTTACTACACGCCTTCTCCCTCACCCATGCGCGCGGTTTCTCGCAAACGAGGACATGCTTTTGCTTAGTAGTACTTCTACAACAAGCTATCCGTCCCGCTCGCGGTGGACGGCCATGCAGCAGTGGATTCAACACTGTAGAAGCACTAGTAGTAACATCATTGTTCGTCTTCTCGAAGAGGCGAAGAGCCAAGCGCAAACCGAACATTGCAGTTGCGAACATTGGAGCACGCATATAGCCAGGCTCTTGCATGAGACAAAATTGCTATGTGAGCCCACTATTGTACTAGTACGTACAACTACTTGCTAGTATAGCCCTGTAAACTAGAAAGGAGTATTTGCCCTTCTAGAGATTTCAACAAGTGACTAGACTACACCGAGACGGAGTACATATGGAGCAAAATGAGTGAATCGACACCGTAAATAAATACGTGCTAGTTCTATCGTTTTCCTCTCCGAGGTGCACAATATTGAGTATACTTACTAGTCTCTTTTTGACACGCATTTACGTTTTTTTACACAGTACAGACGCAAGCGCTCATATACACGCGCATACACTCACCCCTATGAACGCACACACTCACGGCACTATCATCTTGAAATTTACGAAGTCACCATAGGCACCTCGTCGTCGACGGGTCCATAGGTGCTTGAATGCCAAGGAGGGAGAGGGTAGCGGTTCCCGAGACGTTGAACGGTCAATGATGCATCCTCAATTACATGCAGAGGGAATTAATTGGAGAAGCAGAATAGAGCCAGCACGATGTGAATGCAACAGAGTTTGGACTCTCATATAATAAAGGCGCCTCACCACTCCAATCCATCTACTCCCAAGTCTCTGCGCAACACTGCTCACTCCAATCCAAGACCAAGTGACCAGAAGCCACAAGCACCTATGGAGGCGATGGACGCGAGCGGCAGTCGGCTGTGCCAAATCATCCAAGGCGCCGGCCTGCAGCCCCGCACCGCGCTGCGTTTCCAGATGGTGCTGGCGACCGCAGGCATCGTAGCCCTCGCCGACGCCGGCTTCACCTCTCGCATGGACGACATGATGGTCAACTCCATCCACAAGTTCACCGCCGTCAAGAAGTGCGCGAACGACCTTGCCGTACTGCTCCAGCCCGCACGCCCAGGCTCCTCATTGCCTGCCACCCTCATCGGCCTCCATGGTGATGAACTCTTTCAAGCCCTGGTGGCCCTGCAGGTGCTGGAGGTCGCGACGAAGAATGTGCACCTCGAGGACGCGCTCGCCGCGCAGCACCTCGCCATGCAAGAAACCGTCGACCTGCACATCCACGTCTATGAGGAAATCGTCTACATAGGCCACTACAAGGCAAGCGAGGACAGAAAGACGTTGGCCTTCTTCCAGCGGCTGGAATCTTTGGACGCCATTGTTCAGAAGCACGTCGACCTGGCCACGAAAGCCACTGCTACTTAGGCGCCGTTCGGTGGGCCGGCGCCCTGAGTCGAGGAGGTGGACGTCGTCGATGGATGCATCTCTTCTTGCCTCCTGTAACCAGCACTGCATCGCCTCGTGGCCTTAATGTTTTATTAGTATAGTACTCCCTCCGTTCCCAAATATAAGTCTTTCTAAAGATTCCAGCAAGTGACTACTACATACGGAGCAAAATGAGTGAATCCACACTCTAAACTATGTCTACATACATCTGTATGCTGTATTCCATTTGAAATAGTAATTAAAAAGGCTTATATTTATGAACGGAGGGAGTATATGGCATTTTTATTCCAGTCATAACGTTCTCACTGTGAGGTGGGGCCGCAGTTGAGCAAACCCACCCCGCCCACCGGGCATTGGCCGAGTTTGGAATTACTAGAAGAGAGAAACAAGGGAGGAGAGCTAGCTGTAGCACGGACGCTGTTGTCAGATGGGACTCGTGTTTATAGAATAGGAGTACTGAGCACTCGTGCCTCTTTTTTTTTAGGGAAAAATTAGTCGTATGTCTACTACCACTAGTTGGGTGTGGGCGACCAATAGCTGTCATCACTTTAGGTCTCCTTTTCGAACCGTGGCTACGCTTCACAGTACATATTATTTCACGCATTTATCCTCCTATATGTACTCCTAGGCTATTTCCACGTGCTCCCATTCGCCGACATGTGGGACATAGAGCATCTGGGTCGTAGTGCATGCACGACTCGGAGCATATGCCGGGGTACTTTACATTTCAGACCTCACGAATTACATGCAAACCCCCCGCAGAAGAATAAATAAATGAATGAATTACTACATGAAACCGGATTATTTTCGTGGAAACCGGAGCACGTTCATTAAATTTTGGACATAACACGTTTATAAAAAATGACCGGGCCGAAACTAGTCTAAGGGCCTCTTTGATTTTTCCCGCAAAAAAAGGGCCTCTTTGATTCGCAGGATACTGAAAACACAGGAATGGGGAAAGTATGATGGTGATGAACCGAGACGAGGAGAACTCTAACTCAGTTAGAAGTTAGAGTTATATTCTAACCCTGAACTAACTCTAAACCAAAGAGGTGTATGGATGGCAGGGTTAGATTGACAATAAATGCTCTATCTCAATCATTTGACTACTTTGGACCCTATTTCCTGCCAGATTTGGAGGGTGCTTGGATACGTTTTAGTTCCATGACTAAAAGTAGTGGGACTAAAATCGGATTTACTCCTTGGCGAGCGAGCGCTGCGACGCTCGATTCCCATGCGGGAATTGTTGGAACCGTGGGCCCCTCTTTCTTTCCTAATAAATCTCCCCCTAATCCAACTGTGGGGTCTTTCCTCAAATAAATATCTCTCTCCCTCTTCCCCTGAGATCTCCATCGTCGCTCTGGAGGAAGGCTCTGTAGAGCCCAAGCCCCGGGAACCCCTCCGACGCCGGCCCTTGCGAGTTGAGGTCGACACCGACATGGGTAGCAGGGCTGTTTGCCGCCAACTGGGAACTTAATCTTTGGGCCTCTAGAAATAATGCAAGCGTGTAACTAAAATACCTAGAAAGGTGAACTGAATCTTTGGGCCTCTAGAAATAATGCAAGCCTGAAACTGAAATACCTAGAAAGGTGAACTGAATCTTTGGTCCTCTAGAAATAATGCAAGCCTGAAAGTGAAATACCTAGAAAGGTGAACTGAATCTTTGGGCCTGTAGAAATAATGCAAGCCTGAAACTGAAATACCTAGAAAGGTGAACTGAATCTTTGCGCCTCTAGAAATAATGCAAGCCTGAAATTGAAATACCTAGAAAGGTGAACTGAATCTTTGGGCCTCTAGAAATAATGCAAGCCTGAAATTGAAATACCTAGAAACGTGACCTGAATCTTTGGGCCTCTAGAAAGATTTATTACCTCCTCAAGCAGCATCAAACAATTTCATGCGTGCACCACAAATCTATACCAAGTTTGATCAGGATCTACTTTTCCAAATCAGAATTAGCGCTAGAGCAAGCAAGATCAATGATATGGCCGTGAGACAGAGAAGAAACGAACAAACTCACCCCTCTCGCGACCTCCCTGGTAGATGCGCCGCCGCCGCGCACGACAGAGGGAGAAAAATTACTGGTGAAGGGGGAGCGGGGCGACCTTCGAAGGCTGGAGGGAGAGGGCGGCTGGAGTAGGGCGGCGGAGGCCGGAAGGGGAGGGCGGTCGGAGGAGAGAGAGGGCAAGCGGCCCTATGGGGAACAGAGAGGAGTCGTGCGAGAGGGGGGAGCGATCTGGTGTGGGCAGGGGAAATTTTTTTAGTTCTCTTTTAGTGGGCCCGAGGATAACTAACCCAATTAGAACCTCTCCACCGGGCTAGTTTTTTTAGCTGGGTTAGAGCAAACTAGCTCAAACTAACCCCTCTTGTTTCGATAATTTGAGGCTATTTCAACCCAAACTAGCTCTAACTCAGGGATCCAAACAAAGAGGAGTGTTACTGTACATGCTACCGTGTGGACCGTAGCACATTGTTTTTATGGCCATATCACCACATTGTTTTCTACTGCTGGTTCACTGGGCTACCGTGGTTCGCATTGCTGGTTCACTGGGCTGCTGTGGTTCGCACTCCTCCGACCTGAGTAGTACTCTAGTATAGTACTAGTATATACCGCATCATTCTTTGCTCCTTCTTACTACTCCAACATGTGGGAGAGCCAGCATCCGGGTCGACGTGTCATGCACCAGATTAGAGCGCAGAACGGAAGGGGGGCATCACCCCGGTCGGAGCGCCAGTAATTCATGACTATAGTGAGTGGTCATATCACAAGTCTTTCCAGCAGTAACGTGCCGTCAAATCGCACAGCCCCACTCGCTCACCCGCCTCGCCTCTCTGTCAAACCGCCTACCCGAAAACTGATGTGCGTACTGCCGGGGAAAAGCCCCGCCCTCAACTTTTAACTACGCGAAAATAGTTCGAGCTTGTTCGTTCTATATAAATACAGTACTTACTATATGTTTATTCACCCGTGGGGTTGTTCAATGAATGGAGGGGCGGGGAGCACAAGTGAACAATACTGTAGTACTACTAGTAGTAAGTAGGAGTCGTACAGTAGTCACCTTAAATAGAGAGTTTCTTTTCTTTAATGCCACGTACACAAATTGAAACGCTTGTTGTGGAGAGAAAAAAGATAGTCACTCCACTATATATGGACGCAGGGGCCTGAGCGCTTGCTTTACTAGGGTTGCTCTCTTCATTCTCTCATCCTCTCCAGATATAAACAAGACAGCGGTAGCGACATTTTCTCTCTGCTCACCGCTCGTCACAGATCCGGCCGGATCCCTTCGACCGGTGTGTGTAGAGGACTAAAAGGTGCATTATTCACGCGGTCATCGTCGCCGAGGGAGGAAACCCACAGCTGCCGGAGGGGCCCGATCCTCTGCCCGTGCCGTTCTCTCCGACACAGCGCCGGCTCGGGAGGTCCTCCGACCCTTCTTCCTCCCTGCCGTATTGTCCGCAGATCCGACCTGCCGCCGCCGACATCCCGGCGACCCTCAGGTATAAGTTCTTTGAAAGCGGCCTTGCTCTACTGCCCCAGCTCCCCACGTGTCTGCATGTGCATCTTTTTCTACTCCCATCAGCTCTTCCAAAGCCACCTAAATTTTTAGTATTATTAGAGGTAAAGCTACTTCATGCATTCGAATCTAGGGCTTTGTTCAAACAACGAAGAAAGGGGGGAAAGTTGTAGCATGAATCTAGGACTTGATTCAAAGAGGAAATAATATGGTGAAAGTAGTAGAGACCGGATACCCAACCGGTCTCTTGGTTGAAAAGGGAAATAATGGGAAAACGCGGTACAAACTAGATAAGGAACAGATCTATTATTGGTTGAAAAAAGGATAGAAAGTGGCGGCTGGTGGACAAGTCAACAGAGTATGTCCAGGATTAGATTTGCTGCCATCACATAGTAAAAGGTCTCCAGGATTAGATTTGCTTCCCTCACATAGTAAAAGGTCTCAGGATTAGATTTGCTGCCCTCACATAGTAAAAGGTCTCAGGATTAGATTTGCTGCCCTCACATAGTAAAAGGTCTCCAGGATTAGATTTGCTGCCCTCACATAGTAAAAGGTCTCCAGGATTAGATTTGCTGCCCTCACATAGTAAAAGGTCTCCAGGATTAGATTTGCTGCCCTCACATAGTACAAGGTCTCCAGGATTAGGTTTGCTGCCCTCACATAGCATGAACAAACTCGTCATCACCACTTTATGCCTCCTTGTAGGTACATTGTGCTGATGCGTCCACTATCGCATGTCCTTATACCAACCTTTTGCTGTTGTTAATGTAAGGGCGCATGTAAAATGAAGCGATCACACTGTTACCTTAGGGACATGTCTAACCAGTGTTATTGTTAATCTAATGCCTCCAGTGATAAGATGCAATTAAACTGTGTTACAAATGGCACTCCTGCTGTTTTCCCCAGCATGATAAGTAAGTTGCTCCTTTACGCTGCTGAGTGTCCTGGTGTCCCCACGGTCCCATGCCCTTAAACCAACTCTTTAGCTGCTGTTGATTTACTGTGTCTGGTAAACAAGCATTGCCACCATTAAAGTAATACCATATTTGAGGAATCTCATTGTTGATCGTAATGCTTCTGGTAACATGAAGCATTGCTGACGTTTTATAATTTCTACTGTCCTTGCGTGATTGCCATGAACATAATTAAGATGCTTCTTTTCATTTTGTATATGTTTCATATATTCTTATTGACCAGCAACTGTTTACTTTCTATCTTTTTGTGCAGATAGGGATATCCATTTCACCTTGTTGCTATTGTGACCTTTTGGTGAACTGCACAAAACACTTTTTTTTGGAATGAGTGTCTTGTGCAGTTCAACTAAAATGTCACGTGGGCAACATCTCTCAATTTTGGTGGAACTGCACAAAATGGTGATTGGAGTTTCCAAAATCTCCGTCAAGTTTTGCTGGTAATCTCTTGCAACATTTTATTAGCCTTTGCAAGATGGAGCCGTCACTATCACCACAATGGCACTTTATTTTAGTGGAACTGCACAAAAGGATAAGAAAATTATAGTTGCACCTTACATGAGCCGGACAGGCAACCTTAATGTTGCTCAATTTTTGTGCAACTACTAAAGAAGAACCTGCCAGCTCACAAGAGCAAGTACTTCTTGCTAGCTGAATGATACAATTTTTACTTCATTTCAGGTGAACTGCAGAAAAAGTGGCATGAATTGAATCAACGAGTGGAGCTGCAGGTTGACTTCCAATAGTGCCAGTATTATAGTAATCATGCTCTTTATTATCTGTGTTGTGCAAACAGGAATACTCAACTACAGATGTTGTGACGGTCAAGAGCATTTGCCAAGTTCTTCGATTGTATGACATGGCTAGCCAAGATGGATTTAATCCCAATATTCACTTTATCAAAAGGCTCTAATGGGTTGGTTCTGAATCTTGCAAGCTGGGAATCAGTGAGATGTGTAGGCATCTTTGTTGTACTTATTATTTGAATCTTATTTGTTGGTTCTGAATCTTGCAAGCTGGGAATCAATGAGATGTGTAGGCATCTTTGTTGTACTTATTATTTGGATCTTATTTGTTGGTTCTGAATCTTGCAAGCTGGGAATCAATGAGATGTGTAGGCATCTTTGTTGTACTTATTATTTGGATCTTATTTGTTGGCTCTGAATCTTGCAAGCTGGGAAACACGGCATGATGATGCAGACGACAACAACCATAACAAACAGTTCAAACTTGGTAGTATTGTCTTTGTGAAAGTGCGAAAAATGTGCTGATCGTGTGCGTCCTGAGAATAATAATTCTAATTGTTGTGCATGTTGATCCTGTGGCACTGATAGAACGAGCGAATGCATTGCTTGTTTTAAGTATAAATTTCTATTAAAGGTAATTAAATTTAAGTAAAGTGACCACTAACTCCTGTTATTACAGTACCAATACAGACCCGCTCGTGAACCGACGTGTGGCCGAGGGTGCATCTTCTGCCGGGCGTGCAACGGACGAGGGAGGGGTAGTAACTGTTGTCGCCTGTACACACTCAGATTACTGTTGAATTCAGTTCCCCAAGAGCTGAAAAACAAACTGCTGCCGCCGCCTACACACTCGTTCACTCGAAGACACTCCAATGGCGATCCGAGGGGTGAGCCTGCTGGATATGAACTTCAGCAAGGAGTTCCCCTTTGAGTTTGCCGTTCAGTCCTATGGCTGCACCAAGTTGAATGTGATGTACACCAACGATACGGACTCGGTGAAGCTCTGCCTCGCCTCAGTCCTATGGCTGCACCAGGTTCTGGAGCATTCGCCCGTTTCATCGGCAGCACCGACTACACCTTCGCTACGGTGGAGAGAAGGAAGAACTCGACGATTCGGCCATCTGGTGCAACAAGCTTGTCGACATCCAGAAGCAATACAAGATCATCAGCAACGGGCAGGAGAAGGACTCCGTGGTTGACCTCGCTGAGACCATCATCGACCCCTGATACGCCAACATGAAAGAAGATGACCTGAACACGTGGGAGGTACCTCTGAATCTAGCCTACATAACCTACGCGGCCAAGGACGCATACGCATGCTACGACATGTACAGGCAGATCTTGGACATGAGGGTGTGTCTGCTTCCCGTAACCGACGAGTACATGGACAGCCGCACCGTCATGATCAAGCGTGCCAGGAAGGTCTAGATGTTGTACTTTATCTGTTTATAAGCACCTTTATCATCTGAGTGTTTCATGCATTAGCCTATGTGTCGTAATTATCTGTTTTGTCCGAAATATTTCTTTTAAGAACCCATTAACCTGATTGCTTTTTAGTGGCTATTTGCTTATGTATGTAAACTAGTTCACTTGTCCGTAAAAAAAACTAGTTCACTCGGCTGCCGTGCTTTGAATCTCCTTCCTCCCAACATATTCCCCTCCTCGGGTGGACCCAGCAGGTCTCTGAATTTTCTCCCACTTTCTTTTTCGATGTAAACTGAGTTTTCTCCCAGTACTTTCCCCTAGAACCAACTCAACTGTCCCACGTCTAGCCTAAAAAATAATAATACCCCACGTACTATTAACTCATCAAATTAAAATGATATTTTATTTCGTAAGTTGAAAGTTCTTACAAAATAATAATAATAATTGTTTATATATAACTTGGCAAGTTAACTCCTAGTGATTGCGTACATAAGCTTGCAAAGATTTTACTCACGTGCAATCATGTGTTTATGTTTTTATAACATTTCTCCGTCTAGCCCAACATGATATTTTCACCCAGCCAAGCAAGTCCGCGGATTTCGAGAAAAATGCAAATGGGATTTAAATGGGCTGCATAGATGCTACATCATTGTTTCACCCAGCCCACCAAATGGACTAAAAAACAAATGGACTGACTGACATGTGGGCCAGTAGGTCGAAGCCTAAGAAGGCGTTGGATTTACATCCAACGGCCGACATTCTTCTTCAATCTCTCGCCTTCTTCCCCCAGCGCTGCCGAAACCGCCTGCTCCAGCCTTTGGCGTCCAGCGGCGTTGTTTTGCGCTCCTCAGCGAAACGCTACCCCGCCGACGGCCAGGCCATCCCTCCACTCCGCACCTCCTGTTATTCTCTGCCGAGTGTAGGCCCACCCCGCACCTGAACCAGTCAAGTTTCCCACTCCTCTCCATCTGCGACTCCACTGCCGCGTCTTCCCCATCTCCGGGTCGTTCCAGTCTGGGGCCTCGCCGTCGTCCACCGCCTCGGTGCACTCGGCGCGGCGTGGTCAACATACGAGAGTCATCGGAAGAGGACTGTACGTGGAGAGCCTGACGGCTGGGACCCACGAGGTCCATGGTCACACGCAAGGAAAGTTCCTCCTTATTACGCACTGTACGTGCACTATACGTGGGAAGGGCTTCTGTATTTCACGAAAAAAATGTTCCCCCCACTGACAGGTCGGACCCACCAGCTATATCTTCGCACGCAAGGAAGTGCCTCCTTATTACGCACCAAAAAATGAATACCCCCTGCTAGCTGGGACCCACCATAGTGGGTGGCTGACTTGTGGGCCTACTTAGTTGACGAGGACGAAGGGTTTTGTCAACTTAGTCAATATGAACGATTCTAGCTCCAGTGACCGTACGATGTCCATCCAACGGCCATAGTGCTTCTTCAACCTCTGGCCTTCTTGCTCCAGCCACCCAAAGCAGCGCCGGTCGTGCCGCGTGCTCCTGCCTCTCGTGGCCGGCTGTGATGCCGCGGAGGCCTCACCGCCCCCTACTACTCCCACCGCTGGCCCAGGGTATCCCTCTACTCACCCACACCCCCTGTTATTCTGCGGCGACGGCAGCCTCACGCCGCAGCCGAACCAGCGAACCCTCGTACTCCTCTCCGCGTGGGCATCCACTGCCGCGTCTTCCCCGGCTCCGCGTCGTCCCCTTCCTAGGCCTTGCCATCGTCCACCGCCTTGGTGCTCTCGGCGCGGCATGGTCAATGTGGTCAACGACCGACTTCCATCGGAAGAGTACTATACGTGGAGAGGCTGACAACTGGGTCCACGGCCACAACCCAGTTTTTTTGTGATTTGCCAAGTAAGTCGCTTTGTCAGGCCTGTTGGGCTGCAAATCTTTCAAGACGAGGAGAGCTTCATTTGGCTGGCCGAGAAAATGGCCTATCAGTAATGAGAAATGGGTTGTACATTTTTAAAACACGTCAAACCGGCAATTAGTTTCAAATATCTTTTTTTTCATTTTGAGATTTTAAATTACATTAATTTTGATGCGTGGAGAATTTGTTGGATTTTATATTGATATACATTTATTTTTAAAATCAGTTTGAATGTGGGTCGAAATTTCGGGATTAAAAACAGTTCGGACCGCACCGAAATATGCAAAATTTCGTATAATTTTTTAACCGTGGCCACAATATGGGCTGTAATGCTAACAAAAAGAATATGGGCTCCAAAAGAAACCTTAAGAATTAGCAAATGGGCTGTAAATTATTAGAAATAATGACAGATGGGTTGTATGCTGTTTTCCACAGATTTGAGGCTTTCCTAAAAAAAAGGTTGACGCACAAGTAGTGACTGTTGGATGTCCATCGAACGGCCGTCGTGCTTCTTGAATCTCTGCTCTTCCTGCTCCAGCCGCTCAAACAAGCGCCGGCGGGACTGCCTGCTCCCTCCTCCTCGCGGCCGGCTATGCTGCCGCACAGGCCTCACCGCCCCACCGTACTCCCATCGCTGGCCTAGCCATCCCTCTACTCACCCACACCTGCTGTTATTCTCCGGCGAGGGCAGACAAACCAGTAAACCCTCATACAGTCGTACTCCCCTCCGCGTGGGAAACAACTGCCGAGTCTTCCCTGCCTCCGTGTCGTTCCCTTCCTAGGCCTCGCCGTCGTCCACCGCCCTGGTGCTCTCGGCGCGGCCTGGTCAACGTGGTCAACGACCGACATGCATCTGAAGTGGACTGTACGTGGAGAGGCCGACAGCTAGGTCCACGGCCGCACGCAAGGAAATGCCTCCTTATTACGCGCAAAATAATGATTCCTCCACCTGACATCAGGGACCCACCGAAAGGGCCTCTGTATTTCATGAAAAAACGTTACTGCCGCTGACAGCTCGGACCCACCAGCTATATCTTCGCACGCAAGGAAGTGCCTCCTTATTACGCACAAAAAAATGAATACTCCCCCTGTTAGCTGGGACCCAGTATAGTGGCAGGCTGACTTGTGGGCCTACTAAGTTGACGGGGACGGAGGGCTTTGTCAACTTAGTCAATATGCACGATTCTAGCTCCAGTGACCGTACAATGTCCATCCAACGGCCGTAGTGCTTCTTCAACCTCTGGTCTTCTTACTCCAGCCGCCCAAACCAGCGTCAGTCGTGCCTCGTGCTCCTGCCTCCCGTGGCCGGCTGCGATGCGGCGGAGGCCTCACCGCCCCCTACTACTCCCACCGCTGGCCAGGCCATCCCTCTACTCACCCACACCCCTGTTATTCTGCGGCGAGGGCAGCCTCACACCGCAGCGAACCAGTGAACCCTCGTACTCCTCTACGCGTGGGCATCCACTGCCGCGTCTTCCCCTGCTCTGCGTCGTCCCCTTCCTAGGCCTCGTCGTCGTCCACCGCCCTGGTGCTCTCGGCGCGGCGTGGTCAACGTGGTCAAGGAACGGCTTCCATTGGACGTGGACTGTACGTGGAGAGGCTGACAACTGGGTCCACGGCCGCAGCAAGGAAGTGCCTCCTTATTACGTGCAAAATACTTATTCCTCCACCAGACAGCGGGGACCCACTAGACGGGCCACCGTATTTCGTGAAAAAAATGTTTGCCCCTGACTGCTGGGACCCACCAGCTACATCTTCGCACGCAAGGAAGTGCGTCCGGGCAAAAAAAAACGATTCACCCCCCTGACTGCTGGGACCCACCAGCTACATCTTCGCAGGCAAGGAAGTGCCTGACAGCCGGGACCCACCTGGTCGAAGCGTACGTAGCGTTTTCATTCTGGTCGCGAACGTGTACGTACATATATACTGGTGGATGTAGAGACGCGCACGTGTCGTAGTAGAGGCGCGTACGTGTCGTAGTAGAGGCGCGCATGTAGCATGTACACGTACGTACAGTGGCCAGGGTGCAAGAAAGAAAATACGGCCACATATGTGTACATACGGGCGGGGTCTCGAACGCCTACTCGCGCATACGTACGGCCAGGGCTCGTGTACATGGCTGGGACGGAACGGAAAAACAACGTCGTCGTCGTGTTCATGGGGAGGCAACGGAATGCGTCATGTTCATGGGAGGCAACGGAATGCGTCGTGTTCATGGGGAGGGGTGTGGCGTACCGCAAAACGGAGGAAACGGACCTCCTACGGTCGAAACGGGGGTCCTGTTGATCGGGAGGAGTGTGGCGTACCGCAAAACGGAGGAAACGGACCTCCTACGGTCAAAACGGGGGTCCTGTTGATCGGGAGGGGTGTGGCGTACCGCAAAACGGACGAA
>NC_057796.1:304992398-304997947 GCF_018294505.1 Triticum aestivum
TAGAACCTTCCACCCCAACTGCCGGGGCTGCGCGGATGGCGGCCATGGAGAACGTGATCGTGCTCGTGAACCGCATCCAGCGCGCCTGCACCGTGCTCGGCGACCACGGCGGGGACGGCGCCGCCGCCTCCCTCCCCGCCCTGTGGGAGGCGCTGCCTTCCGTGGCCGTCGTCGGAGGGCAGGTACTCCTACCTTCGATCGCCTGTGCTCGCCCCGCCTAGGGTTTTCGTTTCGTGGCTTAATTACTGTGACGCGTGGGTTTGATTTTTCTGCGCCGGGTTGCGTTCGTACGTGCAGAGTTCGGGGAAGTCGTCCGTGCTGGAGAGCATCGTCGGGCGTGACTTCCTCCCTCGAGGCTCTGGTATGGCGGCGAATCCCGCGCCCGGCTCGAGTTTTTGAGCTTTTGTGCCGTTTGTTTTGATTTGTTTAATTTCGGGGTTGTGCGTTGTGGTTCGAAGGGATCGTGACGAGGAGGCCACTGGTTCTGCAGCTGCACAAGACGGAGGTCGGGGAGCAGGAGTACGCCGAGTTCCTGCATGCGCCAAGGCGTCGGTTCACCGATTTCGGTGAGCTATCTCTGTGCCCGCGCCCGCGCTCATGCAGTTTCAGTCATGTGCAGTTAGGGGGTTATTCAGGGGTTATGCTTCGAGTAACTACCAGTAGTAATGGATGCCTGATTTTTTAATGTCTACTGTGATTTTCTGTGCTATTAATAAGTGCAGTGGAATAAATATATCTATTTGTACCTGCACCTGCACCAGAAGTTGTATTGCTCAATACAAGTTCTGCATAGCTACATATGTGTGATAATATTCAGGCTGTGGGCACTTGATGATGCAGTGGCTGGTAGAGTGTTATTATATAAAAAAATGTGTGGTTTTACCTATTGCTTATCGATATGGTTGTAATCTTCTACTCCACAAGGATGGGTCAGGTGCAATGGGGAGTTTTAGATAAAGTTCTATGGTCACTCTCTCTAGTCTCCACCCTATGTGGATAGCTCAGACTACATTGTGCACTTGACTGTGTTGCTAAGTGTTTAAGACATTTCCATCAGTGATTCAATGAGTAGGTGTTGATGCTGAGACTGGCAGATTTAAACGATTTTATTTGACCAACCTGCGTCTGGTGCTACCAGTTCAAGTGTTATGTGTTTTTTATCAGGCTGATTTGCATATGGCCACATGTATCCAAAAAACATCACACACATCCATCCTTCAGAAAAAAAATGATGTCCTGAAATGAATTTGGAATAGCTGAAGTATTTTCATTACTGGGAAGCAACTCAAGTTGATCGGATGCTTATTGTGTACATGCTGTTTGTCTGTTTTCTGCAGCTCTTGTGCGTATGGAAATCGAAGATGAAACTGATAGATTGACGGGGAGATCAAAACAAATATCTCCAGTCCCTATTCATCTCAGCATATACTCACCAAACGGTATTATACCTTGGGCATAAGTGCATAACTTAGTGCTACATTGATGGAGAATATTGCTGCTGGTATTTGCTAAATATAAATTTCCAGTTCCATTTTATATGAATATCACTATAACTTCTCTGTTTGACAACAGTAGCCATGTATCTCTGATTTCATTCCTTTTTCACGGTGGTGTTTATATAGAGATCTTAGTTTATAAACAATAGCATTCATGCAGCTCTTGCATCTTCTTGGATCTTAATCTTTTTCCAGAGGGGTATTACTTCTACATTTTCTTGATAAGTCATTTATTCTACTCAATTGGCTATTGCAGTTGTCAACTTAACATTGATTGATCTGCCGGGTCTAACTAAGGTTGCTACAGGTATGCCAATGTCTATTTTTTTTCTTCACATTTTCTGATCTAGGCAATGTTCACAAGGAATTTTCATTCACCATGTTGTCATCTCTTTTCAGAGGGGCAGCCTGAAAGCATTGCCCAGGATATCGAAAACATGGTGCGCTTATACGTTGAGAAGGTACTGCTATTGCTTCAATGGGGTGCACTTGACATACATAAGATGTGCATGTTGATATTTACCTATGGACTGACACATTCCTATCTACTTTTGTAGCCAAACTGTATTATACTTGCTATATCTCCTGCCAATCAAGATATAGCAACATCAGATGCCATTAAGCTTGCTCGGGATGTTGATCCAACTGGTATGAACCAAACTTCTGCACTTATTTTGTTGTGATCTACTAATTCTATTATGTGATGGCACAGTCCTTCGGTATGACGTTGAATAATTACGTATGTACTTATGTTTTATACGCCTATCAATGGCATAACTCATCATATTTGCTGATATCATTTGCTTCAAAGATTTTAGCACCATGGATGTTCAACATGAAAAATAACAAAACAACATCTTTTCGGTGGAACCGATGCATAACTTAGCAAGTGTTTGGTTTTAACTCCAGATTATCTGTTTGATGTACATTTCACTCCAATGGCTTAGACTACTGATTTTCTTTTTCTAATATTTTATGACTTGTTCACATTTGATTGATATTCTTCCCACAGTGACAGAATTATCTGTTTGATGCACCTACCGTATTTTCTTGCCTATTAATAAAAGCACCCTTTATAGAAAAAACCCATATTTCTTGCCTGAGGGATCATTTTAAATTTTCATAGGTGAAAGGACCTTTGGCGTGTTGACTAAGCTTGATTTGATGGACAAGGGAACAGATGCACTTGATGTATGCTTCTACTTTACTTTTTTCTGTGAATTTGAGCTTATTAAGGACCTAATAATGCTCAATACTTGTTCTTCTCGCTAAGGTTCTTGAAGGAAGAGCTTACAAGCTACAACACCCATGGGTTGGAATTGTTAACCGCTCACAAGCAGATATCAACAGGAATGTTGACATGATTATTGCTAGGGAAAAAGAACAAGAGTTCTTTCATTCTAGTCCTGAATATGCTCATTTAGCCAGCAGGATGGGTTCAGAATATCTTGCTAAACTTCTTTCACAGGTTCGAAACATCCTTCTAGTGTTTTTATTCTTGTTCTTTGTAAGGTAGCAATGGTCTCATCATGCAATCCTGTTTTTATCTCTCAGCAACTCGAGGCAGTTATTAGGGCACGCATTCCAAGCATCACATCTTTGATAAACAAAACTATTGATGAGCTTGAATCTGAGATGGATCACCTTGGTAGACCTATTGGATCAGACGCTGGGGTAATCAACGAAACTTTTGAGCTAAATTGCATTGGACTCAAACAGACATATGTAACACCATTCATGTACTTGTGCAGGCTCAGTTATATCTAGTCCTGGAGTTGTGCCGTGCATTTGACAAAATATTTAAAGAACATCTTGATGGAGGGTAAGTTCCATTTTGATTATTTCATGTCTTTATTTTTCTTGGTCATAATCTGTAACGTGGATTGAAATATGCAGACGACCTGGTGGTGATCGAATTTACTGGGTCTTTGATAATCAACTCCCTGCTGCTCTGCGGAAGCTTCCATTTGACCGCCACCTCTCCTTGCCAAACGTTAAACGAATTGTGTCACAAGCTGATGGTTATCAGCCTCATTTAATTGCTCCTGAGCAAGGTTACCGTCGACTGATAGAGTCTGGTCTCAGTTATTTTAGAGGGCCAGCTGAAGCTTCTGTAGATGCTGTAAGATTTCTTCTTCCTGTGGTTGCTTGCTTTGCCATGTTTCTTCCACTAAGTCCCCTTTTATCATCACTTTAGGTGCATAATGTCCTGAAAGAGCTGGTAAGGAAATCAATTGGGGAGACTGAGGTTTGTTTTCTTGTACACTTCAACTCCAACTTGCCACTTACACATTTTGTAAGTTATGTATTTACTGTAGTGATATTGTTTCACTAGGAACTGAGAAGATTTCCCACTCTTCAAGCGGAGCTTGCTGCTGCATGCAACAAAGCCCTGGAGAGCTTCCGTCAAGAGGGCCGTAAAACTACTGTGCGATTGGTTGATATGGAGTCAGCGTATTTGACGGTCGACTTCTTCCGCAAGCTTCCACAGGAGGTGGACAGGGCTGGAACTGGATACCCTGTGGACAGTGCTGGAACTGGACCTTCCACTCCTGTTGATCGGTACTCTGACGCGCACTTCAGGAGGATTGCTTCTAATGTGTCCTCGTACATTGGCATGGTATCGGACACACTGAAGAATACTATTCCCAAGGCTGTTGTTCACTGCCAAGTCCGGGAAGCCAAGCGGTCCTTGCTGAACTATTTCTATATTCAAGTGGGCAGTAAAGATGTAGGTGTTTTCTTTTGTTGTCTAAATATGTTCATTCCTTATCCTTTCAGTTGTCTCAGTGATCAATTTCCTGTGTAGGCTAAGCAGCTTGCGCTACTGCTTGATGAGGATCCTGCTCTTATGGGGCGCAGGCAGCAATGCTTTAAGAGGCTTGAGCTATACAAGTCAGCAAGGGATGAGATTGATGCTGTGTCATGGTCGCGGTGAAGGTAACATACCATGTGCTTGTAATATACTTCCTACCTTAGTTCAACGCATTTTGTTTTGAGAAATGCCGAATTAGCAGTCGGTTAGTCTGGACTATTGTTGTCAAATCTCAGTTGACAGATCAGTTACCTTGCTGTAAATAACTCCCTAGTCTTTTTTTCACCGTGTAACTCCGAGCTATTAGTATGAATATAACAGTTTTGTGTGACTACGGGTATGAAATTTACAGACTTCTAAGTAGAAGTACTAGTTGTTCTGGTACTTCTTAGTAGGATGCATGTGATCTTTGACAATCTGTATGCGGAGTTCTCAGCATAAGTAATGATCTTTCACAATCTTTGTCATACTGATGCATATGTTCATTTATTCTCAACTCTCAAGCCCCGAACTCCCCTTTGAAAGAAAGAGCACCTATTTCGTTTCCAGACTGTAGACTGTGACATTTAGACTTTCTGCTTCTTTTAGTTTTGGGACCTTGAGTTCAGACCATTCGTTACCTGCTATTGCTAACTATCCTGGCCTTACTAAAAGAGAAGAGGTAACCGTCCTGGCCTGATCTGAATCCTGATACACATTGTCCAGTGGTGCTCTTGTTAGTTTTGGGGCTCTTTGTTTCCCGGGTCAGACAAGAGCCTCCTCTCCTGGTGAATCATATATGCACTTTCGTCTGCACATTCTTGGCAGAACTCAATCTGCATGTGCTGTATATAGGCCTGGCCACCGTCTGATAATTTGTTATCTGTAGCTTTCCAATACTCCAGAGACGAGTCAGGTCAAGTTTACTACCGGTTCTTTTGTTCTGGTAGCATTGGTTCCACAGGATACAAATCGAGCATATTTTTTCTGGTCACCTACTCATCTTCAGTAGACTTGACTTTGACTCTGCAGTATATGCTAGTATGTTGAACTGACTTTTTGGTTTCTTCGGTGATTCTCCACCTGGTATTTGCTGCTACGGACTCCACGCTTTCTAGACCTACGATTTTCTTCCCCGTCGATCTTTCACAAGTACTCTGCATAGAACAGATCTTCTCTTCTCTTACAGCAAATTCACAATGACACATTCGTGCCACTGGTAATGACACAAGGCATGAGCAGTTGGGGTTGACTCTTCC
>NC_057796.1:305298506-305381395 GCF_018294505.1 Triticum aestivum
TAACAAGGCGCATAAGTCAACTGCGCAGTGCAGACAGTGTGCACTGGGCATGCAGCAAACGCAACGGCCAGGTGCCCAGCTTTTCGGCGCTGAAAGAAACTTCCATCCACCACAAGAGGGCCTACCGTGAAACAACTGCTAGTGGCCGGTGCTTGATGGCCGGCATGCCGGGCAATGGAGTAAGACCTTGCGCCAATTTATGGACTACCCAGTGTGAAAATCATTCGTCCAAAAGATCACAGACGAGTGAAATACAATATTAATTAAGCAGAAGACTGAAATGAAATGAGCAGATGCGGGCATCTTCTTTGTCAAAAGGAATATTATAGCGGCTGATTGCCATCTTTCCACACGGGGGGAAACACCCTTCGTACACACGCAAAAGCGCGGGGCCGAAAGCCTGATTTCATATAGCTGGTGATGGTCAGACACCAAATTTTAGAGGGGCTACAGGCTAATCCATCGTTCGACTGTGACGACTCTAGATGGATCAAGCGAGCAGACTGCCAACTGTTGAAAGCTCCGCTTGGGGTCCTAGTATGGTCAGTCAAGGCGGTGCAGCATCTTGATGTTGTCACTGGCCCCTTTGTTAGGTTGCAAACTTGATTCCAAAATATTATTAAAAATCAGCCTAGGGGTCCCGCCGCTAGCTGCGGAGACGCAAATTTCCTCTCGGAATATTAAAGAATTATAAGTGCTAAAGCTTTCCTTCTATTTTAGCCGACATCTTAACTGCTTCTGTTTAGTGTTAGCATTCTAGGATATGTGCTAGCCGCTCAATGGCAAGTGGTCCGAAACAGTGACCAGGGCTTGGCTAACAATGGCGTGCAGGTTTCAGCTTGCATTGTTAAGATCCATCACAGAACTTATCCCACGAATAGCTTAACACTGCTGTGTATTATATGAAAGTCTGGCCCAGATTCGTTGACCTATATAAGATAATTCTTGCAGGAACTAAACAGAAACAATAGCGAAAAGGTACGACATGAGGTCTCTCAATTAGGACATACCTGAAAGCCTTGGGCCTATGTGTCAGGACTCCGCGAGTGCTTCTCGTCGGCCTTCGGTGGGGAACAAAATCATGCCGACCATATCCATTGGCATAACAGAAGGTTAGTGGTGCTAAATGATTGGCATACCTCAATATGCTCCACGGGGCCCATACTTAGCGTCTAGATGCATATTTCCATTCAGATCTGAAAGCAGTCATGAGATCGATGTGAGGCAGGTTTTCATACAGGCATAGAGCACTAGGATACTCTGGCACAAAAAGAACCCAAAAAAAAGAACAATCAACTGGAAATGGCAACAGGAAGAACAAACATGGGTATGCAGGGACCAGTTTCATGTAGCGTGTAATTCAATATACGAAAGAAGATAATGATAAACAAGACTTTCATGAAAAACGAATCATCAATCTTGCTAACTCCAGGAGGCCATACGGCGAAAAAAAAGTCAGACCTGGTTGCTGCACCTATTATTCAGACTCATTTAGTTCCTGTAAATCTAAAGCTTGATTGATTCTGCTCAGGTGTTTCAGTTTACCTAGATGGTAGTACTAAAGACTGATAGTCGAAGAAAGCTGGAGTACAAGAACTATTATGTCATACAGACGAAGTCACAAAGTGAACTACCAGCAACATGCTTTTTGTGAGACTAAGAACAGATAATCACACTTCTGCAGGCATAGTCTTAAGACTATTTGTAGAGTTCAACACAGGAAAAACATTATGGTTTTTATGAAGGTCATAGACAGGGAGACAGGCAATAGAGATGCAATGAATACAAGCTTCATAGGTCTGGATGAAGAGTATATATGGTTGGGAATAACAAGAATCCGAATGTTAGACATACCTTAGCAAAGAAGATTTAACATTAGATGTACAAGATTTTGTGCTTCGACTTCTCTTCTCTCTTGCTCTCTTCCAATTATATTATTGGGCATAGTCGAAGCATGAAGAAAGGGCCAATCTACTTCTGACAGCAAAAGATACAAGAACACTAAAAAATCATTTGCAATCAAAATCCAGGGCAAGGATGGGAAAGTAAACAAGTTGGAACGTTAACATACAAGAACAGATCAACAGAGTACTCTAAATAGTGATGGGACTTAGTTGTCTGCAGTTGTTTCCAATGCTAAGACTACAAACAGCATCCCCAGCTCATCCCAGCAGAAACAGTGCCTTACGTTGACACATAATAGTGACAAGTCATCCATCATGCGTGATAAGCAGAGTAGTTTGCATGATTAGCACATACCTTGCAACAGGGCTATTTACAGAACACAAAATACGTAAGGATAAGAGCACAAGAAAACAATGACAAATTTATGTCAGAAAACTGTCTATCCTTTTCCCACTGCAAATGATGCTGCATCTGTTAAATGTATGTACTACATTAACATCAACTGTTTTTCTTTTCCTTGAAGATCATGCCCTGCGCACTACAAGTGTCCAGGAGAAAACAAATAGAAAAAGAAACAATAAACTGAAACATACAGATTCTAGGACATGGATCAGTCGCAAAAATATGGTTGAATGCCATTTTTTACTGAATCGTTCAGGAAATAGTATGTCTTCATACATAAATTTATCGACAAATTATAGCATTTTGCTGTTGACAAAATTTTCTCCAAAACAGAAGTAGTACATATAGGCACAAACTGAACAAAAAAATGCAAAGAAAATATGTGAGCAATTCAGGGGTTTCCGCATTTATCTTATGGCTCACACACTGCAATTGGCATCCAGTGAGCTACTCTCTCTGTATCAAAATATAAGATGTTTTTGATACTCCCTTTGTAACAAAAAAAGTCTTATATTTTGATACAGAGGGAGTACTTCACCATATCAGCGAAACAAGTATCATGAGCAACCTTACACAAGGCCAAGGAAATTTATTATCCTTTAGTAGTAACTTCAGCAAGCTCTGTATTTGATAAAAGATTGTACAGATGACCATTTGAACAAGCAGGATATGCTCTCACAGAATGTGTGTTCAATAAATTTCCTACATAACTTTAAATACATAGGCTTGATAAAGTCTTACTAAAAGACATGAATGATGTATGAGCAGCTGGCCTTGATGCAGATGCACTGTTTGGAAGCAAAATGGTCCTGGGTTGAATTATTGAAGTTCATGTTCTTGCACCATGCCCTGAGCATTTGAAAATGGTCTTGAAGGATATAGCCGCACGATATGTCATGTCCTTGAGCAGGAAGTAACCATCTAGCTAGGCAGTTATGAACCAGCCAGCAAAATGCTAGAATCTGCTTGGCAGTAGTACACATTTACATAATCTTTGTAGTCCATCGGTGTGTTGGTCTCTTGTAAATTCAGCGGCAGCAACCAACTGTTATCGTAATTAATCCTTGGTGATTTCACAGAAACTATTGACACTCAAGACATTTCAGTAGGTTGTGGAAAACCCTGATGGCCTCCATGCCCTAGCTCCTTGTTATTCAATTCATCTGTATCTGAACCAAGGTCTTCTATGGATTCTTGGACATCACTCTCTTTTGAAGAAGGTAGTAAAACTGCATTTTTCTTGTAGCTCCATACAAGCATTGAAATGTGATCCTGTGGTGTTATAAGCCCCTCCTCTCTAATGCAACTCCGCTGCTCTTCCAGTGTTTGTTGATCTGTGAGCTTTATATATTCTAGCAAAAACTTCTCGTGGTCCGGGCGCCACCCGCTTGGTAATGGTGTATAGTCAGGATCAGGAACCATTGACATCCTTGTATACTGAAGTCCATCAACTGAGTCTACAAGACCCATTCTCAGCAAATTGGTGTACTCTGGTGACTGCCCTTTCTTATCCTTCAATGGTCGACTAAGATTCCTTGATGCAATCTTATAAACCTTTGCCCTTGATCGCAGCTTATACTTGGCGGCATATAACTTTGCCAAGGACCCCCTTATAATGTACGAGCAAAAGTTGACAACCTTTTTGCGGTTATCAGCGTAGCGATACCATTCTGCCATCGTCGTTAAAAGCTTATTCATCTGCAAGTTAGTGTGAGCTTGCGTGGCATGGAACATCCGGAAACATGGCTGTGGGTCTGGCTCACGGTCTCCCTTTAAAAACTCTAGCTTCCGGAACTGCCTGATGCACTGCTTCAAACTGGCTGTAACCGAGAGCAGAGTACCAACCCCCTTCTCGCTAATGATCTTACCTCCAGTGGCTGTGTAACGGAGGGTTGGGTACACGACACGGCGACACAACACATGATCAAGAAACATGATCCCTTTAGTGATGTGTTCAATTGGGAGGCTCTCATTGTCAAGCTTGATCCTGAACCGCTGATCACAAAATTCAATGAGCTGCTTTCGGATCACTGCAGCATCAGCCCTAGGCCCCCTCACCCCAATCAAGAAATGCCCGCCAAACCGAATATAGTCCACCTTCCTTGTTTTGTCAGGCCCGCTCGTGGGTACAAACTCCGGCCATGATGTATTCCCCTGCTCAATGCCATCCTCCCCTCCCACAACATCCGACTTGGACGGCTTGTAGAACTCCTCAATCTTCTCATCCATCCATTTATCAAACTCATCCAGACAGACATTGGCGAGCAACGGGCTCAGCACCCCGCAATGCCCCCAATCAGGCTGAGTCAGAGCCTCCTCTGGTGCAAACCCAAAGAATGTCTGCAACCAGTAGGGGTCAGGCTTCGGCTCCCCTTCCGGCAGCACCTTCTTTTTCTGGTACTTCCTCTTCTTCTTCTTCTTTGATGCATCATCATCACCAGGCCTCGCGGTCACCACTGGAGTAAGCAGCGCCGAGCGGACTAAATCGACGACTTTCTTGTCACGCACATCACGGATGAGTGCGCCGACCACGAGCGCAGGGTCGGGGGAATCAAGCAGCGGGGAGAGGTCTCCCTTGATGTACCAGAGGTAGGGCGCCCAGCTCCTGCGGATGCTACGGAGTGCGGCATGCGGGGATCGCCCAGGGCGGAAGGCGAAGGACTTGGGCGAGAACCGCGCCTCATACACTGGCTCGAGCAGCAGCAGGAGCAGCTCTTGCACGACGCGGTCCTGGAAGGGGGCCGGGCCCGGGGTGGTGAGGAGGGCGCGGAGCTTGCGCTTGGAGAGGGTGGCGGGGTCCGGGGACGCCGCGGCGCGCGGGGAGTGGAGGTAGGGTGTGAGGCGGTTGCCGAAGCGGAAGCGGGCGTCGATGACGGCGTTGCGGAGGGTGAGGATGGAGGTGAGCGTGGAGGCGGGGATGGAGGAGCGGGGTAGGTAGGAGCCGGTCTCGTCCGCGTACGCCTTCTGGTAGGCGAGCACCCAGAGCTCGAGGCGAGTGAGGAAGGGGGCCAGCGTCGGCGGCGGCGGCGGAGCGGCGTCGCCAGGCGCGGCGGCGCGGAAGGAGGAGACCCACAGCGACGCGGTGATGGACACCGGGTCGTCGCGGAGGAGCTGGGTGGGGTCCAAGGGGTTGCCGCCGACGCTGCTTCGTCCCGTGCCGGCGGCGGCGTTGGGGTCGGCGACGAACTGGTGGCGGCGCGAGGAGGGCGGCGGCGGCCGCGGTGGGCGGTGGGCAAGGGAGGAGCAGGCGCGGAGGCGGAGGAGGGAGGAGAGGAGCGCGCGGCGAGGCGGAGGCATCGGGCGGAGGCGGGGGCGGGGGCGGATGGCTAAAACCCTCGCGTCGCGCGGGGGTCGTCGGCGTCGTGGGTTTTGGCTGGGGAAGTGAGATGGCGGAGGCGGCCACGGCGGCGCGGCGAGGATGGAAGGGTTGGGCCACCACGCTCACAGTGGAGAGCCCATTGGGCTTTGTGGCGCATATACTGGACTACTGGAGGGCATTCGTTCGCATAGGATCCAATTTCTGAACTTCCGCTTTTCCTCTGTTTTTTTGCGGGGATGATTTTTTTTTTCCGAATTTTATTCGTTCGGCCAAACCAACGACAATCTAACCAAGAGTTGTGCAACTAGTACTTTTTCAGAAATTTATGCAAGCACAAGATGCAGTAGTTTACGTAGTACCTTAAAACTTTAATAAATTTTCTAATTTGGTGAATGAGGAGTTCTGGATTCCTTGCTCCAGCATGATCCTGATCTTAGTTGCACCGTTGGGATGATACAAAACTCAAGATCTTCGTCTTATCAGGCTTTGTTACATCGACACAAAAACTATAGTCAAAGTTTGCTCCAAGTTTGTTATAGACCTGTCTAATAAAGGTCATCTTACCTAACCCCCATTCCAACAGTAGAGAAAACTTGAGTTGATATTTTAATTCACCTCCCTCATCACTCAGCAACTTCATAAGCTCATCTCTGGGGGTATCGATGCCAACAAGCTCTGATTCATCCTTATATACCGCGCTAAGTCGTGGGTCAACCTTTTCTTTTCTATGCATGGAGGGCCCATCGATCTTGCCTCTCCCACGATGATGGAGCAAGAATTTGATATAAGCAACAAAGTTAAAGGAAGATACCACATGTGCAATGACAGAATTTACTGCAAATTTTCAATGTAAGCCATCCATTTATTTTGTATTTCCTTCACATGTCCAGGTCTGTCCAAGGCTAGGGGGCAATGCCCCCCCCCCCCCCCCGCCTTCTCTCCAACCCCGCCAGAAATTCTAGCCTAGCTCGGGCACGACATATGTGTCACTGAGAGTAAACAAGATCCTCAAAGATAAAGGGTTTTAATACATAATTTGTGACGCCCCCGATTTGACCATACACTAATCATGCACGCAAATGTGTACGATCAAGATCAGGGATTCACGGGAAGATATCACAACACAACTCTACAACATAAATAAGTCATACAAGCATCATAATACAAGCCAGGGGCCTCGAGGGCTCGAATACAACTGCTCGATCATAGACGAGTCAGCGGAAGCAACAATATCTGAGTACAGACATAAGTTAAACAAGTTTGCCTTAAGAAGGCTAGCACAAAAGTAGCAACGATCGAAAAGGCAAGGCCTCCTGCCTGGGACCTCCTAACTACTCCTCGAAGCCGAACTCCATGTAGAATCATCCTCGGGATCTCTAGCTCCTGGACTCCAGCATCTGGTTGCGACAATCCGGTATAGAAAAAGGGAAAAGAGGGAGAAAAGCAACCGTGAGTACTCATCCAAAGTACTCGCAAGCAAGGAGCTACACTACATATGCATGGGTATATGTGTAAAGGGCCATATCAGTGGACTGAACTGCAGAATGCCAGAATAAAAGGGGGATAGCTAGTCCTGTCGAAGACTACGCTTCTGGACATCTCCATCTTGCAGCATGTAGAAGAGAGTAGATTGAAGTCCTCCAAGTAGCATCGCATAGCATAATCCTACCCGGCGATCCCCTCCTCGTCGCCCTGTTAGAGAGCGATCACCGGGTTGTATCTGGCACTTGGAAGGGTGTATTTTATTCAGTATCCGGTTCTAGTTGTCATAAGGTCAAGGTACAACTCGGGGTCGTCCTTTTACCGAGGGACACGGCTATTCGAATAGATAAACTTCCCTGCAGGGGTGCACCACATAACCCAACACGCTCGATCCCATTTGGCCGGACACACTTTTCTGGGTCATGCCCGGCCTCGTAAGATCAACACGTCGCAGCCCCACCTAGGCTCAACAGAGAGGTCAGCACGCCGGTCTAAACCTATGCGCGCAGGGGTCTGGGCCCATCGCCCTATGCACACCTGCACGTTGCGTACGCGGCCGGAAGCAGACCTAGCCCCCTTAATACAAGCGCGAGCTTACGGTCCAATGCGGCGCGCGCCACTCAGTCGCTGACGTCAAAAGAGCTTCGGCTGATACCACGACGTCGGGATACCCATAACTACTCCCGCGTAGATGGTTAGTGCGTATAGACCAGATGGCCAGACTCAGATCAAATACCCAGATCTCGTTAAGCGTGTTAAGTATCTGCGAACGCCGACCAGGGCCAGGCCCACCTCTCTCCTAGGTGGTCTCAACCTGCCCTGTCGCTCCGCCACAAAGTAACAGTCGGGAGCCGTCAGGAACCCAGGCCCACCTCTACCGGGATGGAGCCACCTGTCCTTTCAGCCCCCTCACCAGAATCACTTGCGGGTACTCCTCGAGCTGACCCGACTTTAGTCACAACATGTGTCATGTATATAATGTATATAGTATATACCCGTGATCACCTCCCAAAGTGATCACGGCCCAGTAGTATAGCATGGCAGACGGACAAGAGTGTAGGGCCACTGATGGAACACTAGCATCCTATACTAAGCATTAGGATATCAGGTAAGGGTAACAACAGTAGAAGCAAGGGCAGGCTATGCATCAGTATAGGATTAACGGAAAGCAGTAACATGCTACACTACTCTAATGCAAGCAGTATAGAGAAGAATAGGCGATATCTGGTGATCAAGAGGGGGGGCTTGCCTGGTTGCTCAGACAAGAAGGAGGGGTCATCGGTGACGTAGTCGACCACAAGGGCATCAGCATCGTCACGGGGTCTACCGAAGAGAAGAGGGGGGAGAAACAGTAAATACATAGCAAGCAAGTGCATAACAGGACAACAGGCAGAGCTAGACGTGTTCTAACACGGTATGAG
The DNA here is from genome assembly GCF_018294505.1 of Triticum aestivum. NCBI lineage: Eukaryota > Viridiplantae > Streptophyta > Magnoliopsida > Poales > Poaceae > Triticum > Triticum aestivum. The sequence goes on from NC_057796.1 coordinate 305,307,036, forward strand.
GTGATACCGGTAAAGGGGGGAAACATCCGGGAAAATATCCCCGGTGTTTCACGTTTTCGGGCAGATGAATCGGAGGGGAAAAGTTGCGTGTTCGTTATGCTAGGGATGCGTGGCGGACGAGCGGGCTGTGTAACCGGATTCGTCTCGTCGTTCTGAGCAACTTTCATGTACAAAGTTTTTTCATCCGAGCTACGGATTATTTTATATTAATTTATAAAGATTTAAATTATTTCTAGAATTAATAGAATTAATTCAATTAGAAAATTAATTATGACGTCAGCATGAGGTCAGCATGATGTCATCAGTCAACCATCTGTTGACTGTGTCAACAGACGCGTGGGTCCCGTTCGTCATAGTCTCAGGTTAACTAAACAGTAGTTAGTTTTTATTAATTGAATAATTAGTTTTAATTATTTAATTAAACAGATTAATTAAGTTAATTAACTAAATTTTATTATTATTATTTTTATAACTTTATTTTTTTTAACAAGTTTCCAGGGGGGCCACTGTCAGTGGCCCTAGGGCCAAACGGGGCGGTTCGGGCACCGGTGCCCGACAGGGCGCCCGGGGGGGGGGGGGGGGGCGCTGGCGAGGCCGTGGTGGTGCGCGGGCGGAGGCGCGGCCGGCCGCGGCGCTGGGCGCGAGCCAGCAGCGCGGCAGATGAGCGGGGCGAGCCGCGGGGCGCCGGTCCTGGATGCGTGGGGGGCGGGGCGTGCGTGCATCGGGCGCGGTCGGGGCGTGGCGACCGCGGGACGCGGCGCGGGGAGCGTGGCGTCGGGCGCACGAGCGGCGGCAGGTGGCCGCGGTGACCGAACGGGGAAGGAAAGGGAAGAGGAAGAGAGGCCGGGGGCCTCACCGCGGGGCCGTAGGGACAGGGCAGCGGTGCTCGGGGAGGACGACGGGGACGGTTCGACGCCGGGGAGGAGTCCGGCGAGGAGGCGTGGTCGAGGCGGAGGACGAAGACGGGCGGCGGGGTCCAGCAGCGTCGAGGTGGGGCGTCGGGGTGGCGCCGGGGACGAGCGCCGACGCCAGGGGCGCGGGGCGGCACCGGGCGGCGTCAGGCTCGGCGAGGCGGCGCCGGGCGTCGGCGATGACGACGGGATCGGGGGCGGCGCGTCCAGATCGGGGAGAGGGGGGCCGGCAGGGCGCAAGGCGAGGCGCGGGGCGACGTCGGGGCAAGGCGGGGAGGCGAGGTCGTCCGGTGAGGACCGGCGGCGGCGCGGGTGCAAGGCATCGGGGGCGGCGCTTGCCACCGACGGGATCCGCGCGGGGGAGGGAGAGAGAGGTGGGTGAGATCGAGGGGAGTGGGGGGAACGAGTGGTGGAAGTGGGGGGTTAGGGTTTCGGGGTAGTGGGGTTAGGTAGGTAGGGGGTGGGCCGGCCCATTCGGGCGGCTGAGGCCAGCTGGGCCACTTGGCCCAGCGGGGGGGGGGGGGGTTGGGCCGGCAGGCTGCTCGGCCACACGGCCAACTGGGCCAAGGCCCAGTCAGGGGGGCAGTTGTTTTTCTTTTTCTTTTTTATTTTAGTTACACTTTATTCTTAGTTCAGTAAAACATGACAATAGCTCCAAATTAGTGTTCCAAAACAACCCACTACCCTAAAAAGTTTTACCTCAAGATAAAATAGTTTATGATTTTATAAAATATCAAAGGTATTTATTTAATAGTTTTACCTACTGTTTTAATCATTTAAGTGCATTTAAACTTTTTATAAAAATGTTGTTTCTTCATCATAACTACCTACGCAATATTTGTCACGATCCGAACATTTTAGTTTTAACATCTGAAAACTTTTCTTGTTTGCTTTTATTTAAATTTTGAATTTGTTTCGGTTCTGAACCATCGAGAGTTTATCAACAGTAACGGGGTGACGTGGCATCGTTAACGAGGGATTACTGTAGCTTAATTATCCGGGCGTCACATAATTGTACCTTGCATACCTCTTGCTAATCTCCTCGACTTTTCGCTTGAAGTACGTGACATCCTTGGTTTGCCCAGAATCTTTCTAAACTGGAACTGGATTCATGGTTCACACAGTTGTCACATAAGCACGAAGCTAGGCTTGGTGGTCAGGTTCCTCCACGTCTACCATCATGAGCACGGCCTTGAGCTCATCCTTGAGGTTCGACTCAGCCATGTTTACATCTTGTTTGATGAAATGCCAATGAATTTAACTATCATTTTTTTATTTTTAATCTTTAGCTGTTTGTAGTCATGGTTGTCTGCTCAAATCAAGTGTTAGCAGCCTAGACCCAGCTCCTGGTCCATCGGAATACGTTCGGACATTTTCATGGAGCATCGAACACTCCACTAAAAGTAAAGAGTCCACTACATCGCAAAAGACCGGCCTGGAGGGAGGGTGTCACTCTCCCTTATAGGGAGGTCCTAGCCTCCTCCCGTAGCCGAGGTGGGACTAAAGCCACCAGTGCTGCCCAAGGTCAGATTCCTGACACCCCATGGCCCCAAGTGGAGTGTCCGATTCGCATAAAAAACGTCCGAACGTATGCTGATGGACGAGGAGCTAACATCAAGTAACTTGCAAATACAATCCAGTATTGATGCCATTGAATTTGTTTATTTAAGAAGTTGGTTTGAGGGTGTACTCTTGGCATCTGTAAGCAACAAATTAGTTAAATGCTACTATGTTTTACCGGCATGTAATCTTTCTTCTACCATGCACATGTGCCTTGCAAACAGCTTAATTTAGAACATTTCCGCTGTCGCACGGGGCATTTTTCTACTTTTATCAATGGGAAACTTCGAAATGGGGAAACTAGAATTGGATGAGCAAGAAACTACTTGCAAAAGAAAATCTGCATTCCAAAATTTCAGTTTATATACACGAACTGAACAAACTAGACCGTCCGGTTTGACTTGCGCCATGTCTATTTGTGCACTAGGATCATCTATTTCTGCTAACTAAATCGCTTCACTTACAAAATTGTACAGGGCAACAGCCTAACAGAAAATCGACTAACTACTCCAATGGCTGCCTTTGGAAAGCATGCCATGAACTCTTCATCTTCTCTGGCTTGTGATGAACTTCAGTTTGCTGCATTGCCTCTTATCTTATAGCACACTGGAATAATATTTCATGGCAGTCGGAAGGCGATCAACCCTGCACTCAAGTTGAGTCGGCATGAGAATGGTGATAGCTTCAACTATTTATTCAGAAAGGGTTCGCTGAATGAAAGTTCAGTGTGCTTGCCTGCCTAACTGGAGTAGTTCAGGCTCCTGCAGCAGCAAATCTTGTAGACTCCCAGCCCTAGCATCGCTGCATCCAGCAGAAAAACAATGAATTTCACTTTCAGCAACATCGAATCGAAACAAAGCCGAACCTGAGTATGGGATAAAAAGTATCACCAAACGAGGTCACTGATAGGAGCGCACCTGACATCCAGGGAGAGAAGTCTGTGGTGAATTGAGTTATCGGAGCCAACATAGGTGACAACGAGGCTTCCAGCATCTGGATGTGGCCAGCTTCGTGTGGTAGGGAATCTAAGAACGAATGTTCCCGGTTTCTTGAGCAGTTCCCTGGAGCTTCTTAGCGCATTCTCGGCTTCCTCTGTTGTAATCAATCCCTCTATCCACGCAGGTGCAGTGCAACCCCATAGGCTGTTGATTTTATCTTTCGACAGAGAAACGGCCACTGGGTATAGCCAATACCATAGCCTATCAAATTCGTTCCTTCCAAGATCAGCCCCACAGCCAGCAATTCCTTTTAAAACCTCCAGATCCTATAATAAATAGTACGTGTTATGGAATCAAACATCTATTCTTGTGCTACTCACAAATAATTGACAACAGAACCCTCCTACTGAGTTAATGTATACCCCTCTCAAAAAATGAGGGGTAAAGGTGTTGAGACCTCATACAGAAGTAAGTGGATCTACCTGTTCTGACAAACCTCTGTTCGTAGAATGGGCAATGTCCATAAATTTTGACATGATTTCAGGAACTGCAGATGACCAAAGAGCACGCTCCTTGTTCTTTGAGATTATGCTCCAAGTTACAGCACCCTCTTCAAGCAATTGCTTTGAAATTAATATTTGGTTTCTTTAGAAGAAAAATGCAAATGCATGTTATTGTTAGTGATAAAGAGGGAGAGGAACCTCCTTATCTTATAAAATACATAAAACAAAAAAAATATAAGACTACCTGTGATGGGAGCATCCACTATACAAAGAGACCTCATTTGCAAGTGTGATCAAATCGTCCACATTGATGGAAGAAGCTGCACCTTTAAGAAATGTTGACTGCTCATACGTGCCTTCTAGACAATATCTGAAGATCATAGCATCTGAAAGAGTTTCAGCTTCATCCTTATCTGATCCACTCCAAGAACTTCTCGCATCAATGCTGTCGGAGTCTGACATCGTAGATTCAGTTCTGGCACTTTGTGCTTCCACTACCATCTTTCTAGTCTGCTTACTCTGTAAACAAACCAATAACTACAAAGTCCAAGTGAAATTAAGCATAATTTCAGAAGTACCACAATCTAGCAGATTGACTACCTGGGATACCATTTTGTGAGTCTCTGCTCCGTCGCCTTCTACCTTGAGAAACTTGGATGGATGCAAACACGCCACTGAACTTTGATCATGAGACAGTGAGCAAGCATTTGCTTTGCCATCACGATCAAGCCCTTGTCCATTGTTAAGCAAGTGAATTTCATCGACTGTTGCAGAACTTGACCGCTTTGCAGCACCCAATGGACGGCTGGGGCGGCCTCGGGATATACAGCGAATTGGCTTGGAAGATGCCTCCAGAAAAGGATATTTGCGTGTGTGAAGTGTTGAGAAATAAATGCGGAACAGCTTATTGTCACATTTAGAAGAGAGCTGCAACAATCGGATCAAATGTCGTGAACGAAGATCAACCAAGCAAAATCATAGCATAAAATCAAGTTAAAAAAAATCATAAAATCGTATATGTAGGTTCATTAAGACAAACATGGTATTTCTGACAGTATAAGCCTTCACTTGTACATACTACATAGCACCTGCGCAATTCCAGGGCCATAATGGGCCACAACGAAAGCTTCTATAGACATTTCAGCCTTTTCTTTCTTTTTGGCAGATATGTATTTCAGATTCAAGTTGCCAAACATTTTGTTACACCTTTAACTCAAGTGAATTTAACAGAAGTAATTAAATATAGTGGAAAATGAACAAAATATTCAAGGAACATGGCATAAATAGCAACCTTATTTTTTTCCTTCCTGCTGGAAAACCAGGGGGGGGGGGGGGGGGGGGGTGCAAAACAAGATGCTATTGTAAAGCGTTTAACTAAGATGGAGCATTGTGTAGCAGTCTGCTTCAGGATCACAATGGCTGCAGTGTTACAGATACGGCCTCATACCACTATGTTGCTGCTACAGAGCAATAACCAAACTGAAGCAATCAATATTTGTAGGAATTCAGCATATGGAGAAACCCACCTGAGATATCTTGAGCTTAAATAGTGCACGCCCACGAAGAATTGGAAGAGGCCTGCTTTCAGCTGGGTATTCAAGTCCTTCGCAAGCAATCAGTAGGGGAGGTTCTGCATCATCCCTTGATTTCTCGACTAATGCTCCATTGTCAGCATAGACGAGTGAAGCAACAATCTAGAAGACGATTCATTTCTTAAGTCAGCAAACAAACAAGTAGCACACTTGCCAAATGTACCAAAAAGAAGATAATCAAAAACCTGTGTATCCTTGTTCATATGTTCACCAAAAGCGTTTGTTAGTACTACTTCCAACATGAAGTTCCTCCGACAAGAAGCCTACAGAAACCAATTTCGACCATTCAACAACAGTCAGGGTTATTTAGAATTATTAATGTGATTTCTACATAGAATAAACATAGCTCAGCATTATCTTCTGCAACTCACTGCAGCTCTCAGGTTATCTTTCACATCTTTACAGGTTAAACATAACAGAAATGCAGAAACATTTCTTGCTGTGCGTAAAATAGTTGAAATAAAGATAGGATAAATAGTTTGTGCCAGAAGACAGAATTTGGTCTACCTTCCCACCGACAATGCACCAAATGCCATCATCGCCCTCCTCAATTCCATCGCAGCACGAGTAGTCAATAGATAGCTTAGACGGTGGATTCTGCAAAAAACAATCGTAAGTTTTCACCTTTACAGAAGAAGAAAAAAATAATGCCTTACTATTAGCTAAGCTGCATCACCTCTGCGTATTGCTCCTGTATGGTCCCTAGCATAGATAGCACTTGGACATTGTAGACATAGCCATCGACCTTGCTATTGTTTCCAAGTAAGCAAACTTGGTATGCATCATCTTGATTGTCTGGCTGGCTAGATAGTGAACAAAGATGAGCCTCGGCAACTAGATCGCCATCAATGTGAAGGCGCATAACATTTTCAGTAACCTGACATGGGTGCACAGTTTCACAAAACAGATTAAATAAAGCAATTGTTGAAAACTTAAAGGAAGATTGCCATTTGGAGCCTGTCAGTGTGTTGCACATAAGTCAAAAACACGTATATGCGGGAGAAAAATGGGAAGGGTGGAAAAACATTAAATGGATACTTCTGCTGACTCAACCAATCCAAGGATATCCATCCAGCAACACAAAAGGCATGTTACAGACATTCATGCTTGCAGCATACCTCGCATCCAATGTGTATCCAGTGCTCAAGAGGGCATTCATTTACAGCCGATATATACGTCGTGTCAGTCCATGGAGAGGAATTAGAGGAACTAGGAGCTTGCTTGTGCAACCTCAGCAATGGGAAGAGAAGCAGCTTATTTCCTTCACTTAAAGCAAGAAATGGCAACTTATTGCCATCTCCTGCAGTTATCTGCAAAAAATTGAGAATTCTCATCAGTTCAATACAAATCTTGGCAGAAGTACACATGGAAACCTAGAATTGCGGTTCAGTTCTTATTGCCGAACAAAAAATATTCTTCTTACACCCATCCCAAAAAGAGATGTGACGAGAACAGAATGTCGCTCCGTTGGCAAGGCGTGCAAGTGCGCAACCAGCCCGCCCACGTTCGAGTCTCGGACTCCCCGAGGTGCTCAGGGTTATTTTTAATATTAAAATGTGCCGCCAAGGGCTAGTTCTGGCTTGTCTCGATTAAAAAGAGATGTAGAACCCATTCCTAATGGCCCAATGAAGATTTTGCATACTGCTCAGTGTGCCACAGAATGGGCGCCAACCTCTCACACAGATCGACCAATGAATCCGTATAACTGAAATGCACCAACGACCTACCAATTGCAGGCTGCAGCATCCACAACACAACCATAAGCACGCGACACAGCAGACCGATAAACTCCCCTCCCTAAGATAGAATTTGCTCCTTGTGCGCAATCACAAAATCAAAATTTCTATCAGTTCAATACAAGTCTTGGCAGACTACACATGGAAACCTAGGATTGCATTTCAGGTCTAATCGCCGAACAAAAAACATTCTTCTTACACCCATCCTAAATAAATCACTACAAAACTTGCCGCGCTAAAGAGGAGAAGTGATAAGAACAGGGTGTCGCTACGTTGGCAAGGCGTGCGAGTGCGCAATCAGCCCGCCCATGTTCGAGCCCTGGACTCCGTGAGGTGCTCAGGGTTGTTTCTTTTAGTAAAATATATGCTGCCAAGGGCCTGTCCTGGCTAGTCTCTCGATTAAAAAGAGATGTATAGCAGCACCCATTCTTAATGGTCCTATCAAGATTTTGCCATACTGCTCAGTGTGCCGCAGAACGGGCCTGAACCCATCACATGATGAATCCTACAATGTAAATGCACCAACTATCTACCAATTGCAGGATGTTATAGCACAACCATAAGCACGCGTTACAGCAGACCGAAAAACTCCCCTCCCCAAAAAGACAGAATTAGCTCTTCGCGCGCACTCACAAGTCAGAAAATCAAAATTCCCTACAGCAACATAACGCCTAACGATCTCCTAAAACTGGGGAACAACCAAATGAGTCGAATCTAGTCGAACCTGGTGAAGGATAACCGGGGAAGGCCTCGCGGAGCCGGAGAGGTAGAGCCAGAAGCAGACGGCGAATCCTCCGCCCGCGCCCGCGCCCGCGCCTTCTTCTCCCCTGCCTCGGGCCTTACCCAGGTCCAGCTTGACCCGCACGTCGCGGAGGCCGAGGTAGCCCTCGATTTCACCGGGTTCTGCCGGCGCCGCCATCCCGGGACCGCCGCACCGTGGTTCGGCGGAGGCAAGGGTTTTTATTGGTCCCGCTTCCGCTCCGAAATGGTGTGTCATGGTTAACGGTTTGTTCGGTGACGGCCGGGGGAGTGGGATACTGCTATCGGTAGCCGTTGGATGTGAAAACTTGGGTTGCTCCTTGCCCGTCAGATGCCAAGCGTTGATTCCACGTTTTTTCATCTCGAAGGCCCTAGATTAATAAACGGAAAATGTAGGATTTTTTTTGAACACAGTACACATTTAGGCGGTATATACGTGTGTACAATCATCCCCTATGAACACACACATCCTATCCTATAAGCACCTTCAAGAGACTGGGCCGATATATTATGTTGAGATTGACAAAATCACCAAGATGCCTCGTAGTCGACGAAAACGTCTTCTCTACTGAACGTGCGTCGCCAGAAATCTTGAAATAAACCTAGAATAATGCGATCACCCGGACTTGAACCCTGCTAGGCTGGAGATACCGCTATCCTCCTAACCATCCAACCACAGGTTGGTTCGCAACGGAAATGTAGCATTGATATGTCCTATCGTCATCTAATTCACCGTGCTTCTTAATTTTGAAGCTCTCCCATCCATTTAATTAAGATTTGGTTCATGATTTTTATCGGTCAACTATTTCTCAACGGCCTCTCTCTTTCATTTGAGGTATTTAATGTTAGATTTGATTCATGATTTTGACTGTATCAACGATTAATCGACAGGAACCGTCCTATAAAAACATATCAGTCCCATGAACCCACTAGCAAACACATGAGTTCTCATAGCATCTATTTTACATGAATCATCTTATTCATTGTGCTTCATAATTTTGGATTCCAACCATTCAAATTGAGATGTTTAATTTTGAATTCGGTTCATGGTTTTAACCGGATCAGCTATTTCTCAACGAGCTCTCTCATTCAGTTGACGTATTCAATTTTGAATTTGATTTATGATTTTGATTGGGTCAACGATCTCATAAATTAATCGGGAACAACCACTCTGTGAAACACATCAGTATTGTGCACCCTCTCATCATCTAAAGAAACATATTAGTCTTCATAACATCTATTTTTCTCTCAATCATAGTACATACACTATGCTTCCTAATTTTTAAGGCCCCATGATCAATTGAGGTCTTCAATTTCGAATTGGGTCACTCAATTTTAACTGGGTCACCCAATTTCTAAGGAGCTTTGTCATTCAGTTATTTTAATTTAGTATGCTCCTTAATTTGGAGCTCTAGGTATACAATTTTAGATTTGGTTCATGTTTTGACCGAGTCAGCGATTTTTGAAATCAACCGTCAGCAACCGGCCTATAAATACATATTAACCCCGCGCAACATCTCACCACCTATAAAAAAGAAACGTCAACATGTGATACTGTAACACCAATATACTTTCACCGATGCAGAAAATTTCCCTACATAAAATATGACTTGATTAGCAGATAATACAAAGTCACACCGTGAAAGATCCACCAAAAACACCGCATTATAAATAAAAGAAAAACACACTCCATCATCTACCCCGCTCGCCAAACCAAATATTATCTTAGTTCCAAAATATAAATTGTATTAGTTTTTTGAAAAGTCAGATTTCTTTTAATTTGACCAAGACCAGAGCCAAAAATATCGACATCCACAATACTAAATAAATAAAATATACAAAATTCATTTCATGATGAACCTAATGATATTGATTTGATATTGATACATTCTCTATAAATTTTGGCCAAATTTAAAGAGGTTTGACTTTTTAAAAACTAATACATCTATATTTTGAAACAGAGGAAGTAAATTTTTTATGAAAACCCAACAACACATACGGTGCAGCAAAGCAGACCCAACCCTTCTTTTCTAAGTCACTATGCTCCCTAATTTTGGACCCCTCCCATTCAATTGAGGTGTTCATTTTGGATTTAGTTCATGAATTTTGACTTGGTCAACTTTTTCTCAACGAGCTTTCTCATTTAGGCATCTAATTCATTATGCTCCCTAATTTTGGAGCCCTCCCATTCAATTGAGATGTTCAATTTTGGATTTGGTTCACGTGACCAAGTCAAATATTTCTCAATGAGCTCTCTCTTTCACGTGTGGTATTCAGTTTTGGATATAATTCATGATTTGAACTGGGTCAATGATTTATCATATTAATCGGCAACAACCAGCCTGCAAAAACACATCAGCCCCGTGAAACCCTCTCACCACTAAAACACATCAATTCTCATAACACCTGTTTTTTTGAATCATCTATCTAATTCACTATGCTCCCTAGTCGTGGGGCCCTCCTAATCAATTATGGTGTTTAATTTTGGATTTGGGTCATGACTTTGACCGAGTCAACTATTTCACCATGAGCTCTCTTATTCAGTTGAGGTATTCAATTTTGGATTTGATTCATGATTTTGAATGGGTCAACGACTTCATAAATTAATCGTTAGCAACCAGCATGTAAACACATCAGTCATGTGCATCCTCTCACCATCTAAAAGAACATATCAATCCTCATAGCACCTATTTTTTCTCTAGATCATCTAATTCACTATGCACCCTAATTTTGGACCCCTCCCATTCAATTGAGGTGTTTAATTTTGAATTTGGTTCACGATTTTGATGTGGTCAACTCTTTCTAAATAAGCCCTCACATTCTAGTGACATATTCAATTTTGGATTTGATTCATGATTTTGACTGGATCAACGACTTCTAAAGAATTTTTATATGGATGTGTTATGATCCCTAACACTCTCAACACCCCCTTCTGAGTCTTCAACACCAAAACATTAATTGGGAGACATTGCGCTTTCAACACCCCTCAGGCTTCTATAGTTTTAGGGGAGCTTTGATCCTACCTCACCATTCAAGAGGGCATCAATAAGTTCCGTGGAGCATATGCACAAACGCAAAACTGGTGGTAAAGTGGCGTGGGACTCCACGAATGCGTAAGTTTTTCCTTCCTCTGTTGTGTGTGTTGATCATGTGATTGTTTCTATGTTGCAATGTGTTGATCATGTGATTGTATTTCTTTGCTAGCCCGACCTTGCGATTGAAGGAAATATGCCCTAGAGGCAATAATAAAGTTATTATTTTATTTGCTTATATCATGATAAATGTTTATTATTCATGCTAGAATTGTATTAACCGGAAACTTGATACATGTGTGAATACATAGACAAAACAAAGTGTCCCTAGTATGCCTCTACTAGACTAGCTCGTTAATCAATGATGGTTAAGTTTCCTGACCATAGACATTGAAGGAAATATGCCCTAGAGGCAATAATAAAGTTATTATTTATTTCCTTATTTCATGACAAATGTTTATTATTCATGCTAGAATTGTATTAACCGGAAATTTAGTACATGTGTGAATACATAGACAAAACAAAGTGTCCCTAGTATGCCTCTACTTGACTAGCTCCTTTATCAAAGATGGTTATGTTTCCTAACCATAGATATGTGTTTTCATTTGATGAACGGGATCACATCATTAGGAGAATGATGTGATGGACAAGACCCATTCGTTAGCTTAGCATTATGATCGTTACAGTTTCATTGCTACTGCTTTCTTCATGACTTATACATGTTCCTCAGACTATGAGATTATGCAACTCCCGAATACCAGAGGAACACCTTGTGTGCTATCAAACGTCACAACGTAACTGGGTGATTATAAAGATGCTCTATAGGTGTCTCCGATGGTTTTTGTTGAGTTGGCATAGATCGAGATTAGGATTTGTCACTCCGTGTATCGGAGAGGTATCTCTGGGCCCTCTCGGTAATGCACATCACGATAAGCCTTGCAAGCATTGTGACTAATGAGTTAGTTGTGGGATGAGATGCATTACGGAACGAGTAAAGAAACTTGCCGGTAACGAGATTGAACTAGGTATGAGGATACCGCCGATCGAATCTCGGGCAAGTAACATACCGATGACAAAGGGAACAATGTATGTTGTTATGCGGTTTGACCGATAAAGATCTTTGTAGAATATGTAGGAGCCAATATGAGCATCCAGGTTCCGCTATTGGTTATTGACCGGAGATGTGTCTCGGTCATGTCTACATAGTTCTCGAACCCGTAGGGTCCGCACGCTTAATGTTCAATGATGATTTGTATTATGAGTTATGTGACTTGATGACCGAAGTTTGTTCGGAGTCCCGGATGAGATCGGGGACATGACGAGAATTCTCGAAATGGTTGAGAGGTAAAGATCGATATATTGAAAGGCTATATTCGGACATCGGAAAGGTTCTGAGTGATTGGGGTATTTTCCGGAGTACCGGAGAGTTACGGGAATTCGCCGAGAGAAGTATTGGGCCTTATTGGGCCATACGGGAATAGAGGAGGCATGCCAAAGGGAAGGAGCCCCCCCCATGGGTCCGAATTGGACTAGGGGAAAGGGGGTGGCGCCCCCCTTGCCCTTTCCTACTCCCTCTCTCTTTCCCTCTTTCTTCTCTCCTACTCCGGAAAGGAAAAGGGGAATCCTACTAGGACTTGGGAGTCCTAGTAGGACTCCCCACACTTGGTGCGCCCCCTCTAGGGCCGGCCTCCTCCTCCTCCCTCCTTTATATACGTGGGCAGGGGACACCCCAAAGGCACAACAGACAATCTCTTAGCCGTGTGCGGTGCCCCCTCCACAGTTACACACCTCAGTCATATCATCGTAGTGCTTAGGCGAAGCCCTGCGCCGGTAACTTCATCATCACCGTCGCCACGCCGTCGTGCTGACGGAACTCTCCCTCGGCCTCAACTGGATCAAGAGTACGAGGGACGTCATCGAGTTGAACGTGTGCTGAACACGGAGGTGCTGTACGTTCGGTGCTAGGATCGGTCGGATCGTGAAGACGTACGACTACATCAACTGCGTTGATAAAATGCTTCCGCTTTCGGTCTATGAGGGTACGTGGACACACTCTCCCGCTCGTTGCTATGCATCACCTAGATGGATCTTGCGTGGCGTAGGAATTTTTTTGAAATTACTGCGTTCCCCAACAGTGGCATCCGAGCCAGATCTATGCGTAGATGTTATATGCACGAGTAGAACACAAAGAGTTGTGGGCGATAATAGTCATACCGCTTACCAGCATGTCATACTTTGACTCGGCGGTATTGTTGGATGAAGCGGCTCAGACCAACATTACATGACCGCGTTCATGAGACTGGTTCTACCGCCGTGCTTCACACACAGGTGGCTAGTGGGTGTTTGTTTCTCCAACTTTAGTTGAATTGGGTGTGACTATGCCCGGTCCTTGTTGAAGGTTAAAATAACACACTTGACAAAAAATCGTTGTGGTTTTGATGCATAGGTAAGAACGCTTCTTGCTAAGCCCGTAGCAGCCACGTAAAACTTGCAACAACAAAGTAGAGGACGTCTAACTTGTTTTTGCAGGGCATGTTGTGATATGATATGGTCAAGACGTGATGATATATAAATTGTTGTACGAGATGATCATGTTTTTGAAATTATCGGCAACTGGCAGGACCCTTATGGTTGTCTCTTTATTGCATAAGATGCAAGTGCCATGTAATTGCTTTACTTTATCGCTATGCGATAGCAATAGTTGGCGAGACGACCATATGACGACACGTTGATAGAGATCAAGATGATAGAGATCATGGTGTCATGCCGGTGACGATAGAAATCATGACGGTACTTTGGAGATGAAGATCAAAGTCACAAGATGATGATGGCCATATCATGTCACATATTTTGATTGCATGTGATGTTTATCTTTTATACATCTTATTTTGCTTGGTTCAGCGGTAGCATTATAAGATGATCCCTTACTAAAATTTCAAGGTATAAGTGTTCTCCCTGAGTATGCACCGTTGCGAAAGTTCTTCGTGCTGAGACACCACGTGATGATCGGGTGTGATAAGCTCTACGTTCACATACAACGGGTGCAAGCCAGTTTTGCACATGCAGAATACTCGGGTTAAACTTGACGAGCCTAGCATATGCAAATATGGCATCGGAACACTGAGACCGAAAGGTCGAGCATGAATCATATAGTAGATATGATCAACATAGTGATGTTCACCATTGAAAACTACTCCATCTCACGTGATGATCGGACATGGTTTAGTTGATATGGATCACGTGATCATTTAGATGACTCGAGGGATGTCTATCTAAGTGGGAGTTCTTAAGTAATATGATTAATTGAACTTAAATTTATCATGAACTTAGTCCTGATAGTATTTGCATATCTATGTTGTAGATCAATAGCTCGCAAATAGCTTCCCCGTTTTATTTATGATATGTTCCTAGAGAAAACTAAGTTGAAAGATGATAGTAGCAATGATGCGGACTTGGTCCGTGATCTGAGGATTATCCTCATTGCTGCACAGAAGAATTATGTCCTTGATGCACCGCTGGATGACAGACCTATTGCAGGAGCAGATACAGACGTTATGAACCTTTGACAAAGCTCGGTATGATGACTACTTGATAGTTTAGTGCACCATGCTTTACGGCTTAGAACCGGGACTTCAAAAATGTTTTGAACGCCATGGAGCATATAAGATGTTCCAAGAGTTGAAATTGGTATTTCATACTCATGCCCGTGTCGAGGGGTATGACACCTCTGATAGTACTTTGCCTACAAAATGGAGGAGAATGGCTCAACCAGTGAGCATGTGCTCAGATTGTCTGGGTACTACAATTGCTTGAATCAAGTGGGAGTTAATCTTCTAGATAAGATAGTAATTGACAAAGTTCTCTAGTCACTATCACCAAGTTACTAGAACTTCGTGATGAACTATAATATGCAAGGGATGACGAAAGTAATTCCCGAGCTCTTCGCGATGTTGAAATTGGCAAAGGTAGAAATCAAGAAAGAGCATCAAGTGTTGATGGTTGACAAGACCACTAGTTTCAAGTAAAAGAGCAAGGAAAAGAAAGGGAACTTCAAGAAGAATGGCAAGCAAGTTGTCACTCCCGTGAAGAAGCCCAAAGCTAGACCTAAGCCTGAAACTGAGTGCTTCTACTACAAAGGACATGGTCACTGGAAGCGGAACTGCCCCTAGATACTTGGCGGATAAGAAGGATGGCAAAGTGAACAAAGGTATGTTCGATATACATGTTATTGATGTGTACTTTGCTACTGTTTATAGCAACCCCTCGGTATTTGATACTAGTTCAGTTGCTAAGAGTAGTAACTCGAAACAGAAGTTGCAAAATAAGCAGAGACTAGTTAAGGGCAAGGTGATGATGTGTGTTGGAAGTGATTCCAAGGATAAGATCACCATCGCACACTCCCTTTACCTTCGGGATTAGTGTTGAACCTAAAATAAATGTTATTTGGTGTTTGCGTTGAGCATGAATATGATTGGATCATGTTTATTGCAATACGGTTATTCATTTAAGTCAAAGAATAATTGTTGTTCTATTTACATGAATAAAACCTTCTATGGTCATACACTCAATGTAAATGGTTTATTGAATCTCCATCGTAGTGATACACATCTATAATACCTAAATAGTTGATCCCCACTACTTCTAATTCTCCCAACATGCAAGCCATCCACCTCACCAAGTGTGCCACGTCAACATCCACTAACAATATTATTGAGCCCATGCAAACCTTATTCCTTTATCACTAATTCTCTCAACATGCAAGCATCCCACATCATCATACACTAACATTTTTTCAGCCCATGCGAACCATACCAATATGTTTATTTTTGTCAATGGACATATGTACTCCCTCCGTCCCATAATATAAGAGCGTTTTTACACCAGTGTAGTGTAAAAAACGCTCTTATATTATGGGATGGAGGGGGTAGTAGATTAGATAATTATTTAATTTATTTACTTCCAAATGGTTGTGAAATGCCCTACTTTACACAGAATGCAAGTACGGAATGTTTATGTATATTAAAATTCATAGCTTTTGATTTAGATATTTTCCTTCATATGTAAGTCATCTGAAATTAATCTTTATATTCCCGCAGCAACGCGCGGGAAAATTAACTAGTATTCATAAATATTGAAACCAAAAGATGCAAAGTTAATAATGATAGTGCAACTTATTTGTGGCACTGCCGTTTAGGTCATATTGGTGTAAAGCGCATGAAAAAACTCCATGCCAATGGACTTTTGGAATCACTTGATTATGAATCATTTGATGCTTGCGAACCAGGCCTCATGGGCAAGATGACTAAGACTCCGTTCTCCGGAACAATGGAGCGCGCCACTGACTTATTGGAAATAATACATACCAATGTATGCGGTCCAATGGGTGTTGAGGCTCACGGCGGGTATCATTGTTTTCTGACCTTCACAGATGATTTGAGCAGATATGTGTATATCTACTTGATGAAACACAAGTGTGAAACACTTGAAAAGTTCAAAGATTTTCAGAGTGAAGTAGAGAATCATCGTAACAAGAAAATAAAGTTTCTATGATCTAATCGTAGAGGCAAATATTTGAGTTACGAGTTTGGCCTTCAATTAAAACAATGTGGAATAGTTTCACAAACTCATGCCACCTGGAACACCACAGCATAATGGTGTGTCCGAACGTCATAACCGTACTTCATTGGATATAGTGCAATCTATGATGTCTCTTACCGATTTACCACTATCGTTTTGGGGTTATGCATTAGAGACAACTGCATTCACGTTAAACAGGGCACCATCTAAATCCGTTGAGACGACACCTTATGAACTGTGGTTTGGCAAGAAACCCAAGTTGTCATTTCTTAAAGTTTGAGGCTGCGATGCTTATGTGAAAAAGCTTCAACCTGATAAGCTCGAACCCAAATCGGAGAAATGTGTCTTCATAGGATACCCAAAAGAGAATGTTGGGTACACCTTCTATCACAGATCCGAAGGCAAGATCTTTGTTGCTAAGAATGGATCCTTTCTGGAGAAGGAGTTTCTCTCGAAAGAAGTGAGTGGGAGGAAGGTAGAACTTGATGAGGTAATTGTACCTTCTCCCGAATTGGAAAGTATTTCTTCACTGAAATCAGTTCAAGTGATGCTTACACCAATTAGTGAGGAAGTTAATGATGATGATCATGAAGCTTCGGATCAAGTTACTACCGAACCTCGTAGGTCAACCAGAGTACGTTCCGCACCAGAGTGGTACGGTAATCCTATTCTGGAGTTCATGTTACTTGACCATGACGAATCTACGAACTATGAGGAAGCGATGATGAGCCCAGATTCCACGAAATGGCTTGAGGCCATGAAATCTGAGATGGGATCCATGTATGAGAACAAAGTGTGGACTTTGGTTGACTTGCCCAATGATCGGCAAGCCATAGAAAATAAATGGATCTTCAAGAGGAAGACGGACGCTGATAGTAGTGTTACTATCTACAAAGCTAGACTTGTCGAAAAAGGTTTTTGACAAAGTTCAATGTGTTGACTCCGATGAGATTTTCTCACTCGTAGCGATGCTTAAGTCTGTCTGAATCATGTTAGAAAATTGCCACATTTTATGAAATTTGGCAAATGGATGCCAAAACTACATTCCTTAATAGATTTCTTAAAGAAGAGTTGTATATGATGCAACCAGAAGGTTTCGTCGATCCTAAAGGTGCTAACAAAATGTGCAAGCTCCAGCGATCCATCCATGGACTGGTGCAAAGCATCTCAGAGTTGGAATATATGCTTTGATGAGTTGATCAAAGCATATAGTTTTATACAGACTTGCGATGAAGCCTGGATTTACAAGAAAGTGAGTGGGAGCACTACAACCTTTCTGATAAGTATATGTGAATGACATATTGTTGATCGGAAATGATGTCGAATTTTCTAGAAAGCATAAAAGGAGTGTTTGAAAGGAGTTTTTCAAAGAAACACCTCGATGAAGCTACTTACATATTGAGCATCAAGATCTATAGAGATAGATCAAGACGCTTGATAAGTTTTTTCAATGAGTACATACCTTGACAAATTTTTGAAGTAGTTCAAAATGGAACTGTCGAAGAAGGAGTTCTTTCCTGTATTGCAAGGTGTGAAGTTGAGTAAAGACTCAAAACCCGACCACTGCAGAAAATAGAAAGAGAATGAAAAGTCATTCCCTATGCCTCAACCATAGGTTCTATAAAGTATGCCATGCTGTGTACCAGATATATTGTATACCCAACACTGAGTTTGGCAAGGGAGTACAATAGTGATCTAGGAGTAGATCACTGGACAGCGGTCAAAATTATCCTTAGTGGAATAAGGATATGTTTCTCGATTATGGAGGTGACAAAAGGTTCGTCATAAAGGGTTACGTCGATGCAAGTTTTAACACTGATCCAGATGACTCTAAGTCTCAATCTGGATACATATTGAAAGTGGGAGCAATTAGCTAGAGTAGCTCCGTGCAGAGCAGTGTTGACATAGAAATTTGCGAATACATGCGTATCTGAATATGGCAGACCCATTGACTAAACTTCTCTCACAGGCAAAACATGATTACACCTTAGTACTCTTTGGGTCTTAATCACATGGCGATGTGAACTAAGATTACTGACTCTAGTAAACCCTTTGAGTGTTGGTCACATGGCGATGTGAACTATGGGTGTTAATCACATGGCGATGTGAACTAGATTAACACATAGACATGTGTTGTCATTTGATGAACGTGATCACATCATTAGGAGAATGATGTGATGGACAAGACCCATTCGTTAGCTTAGCATTATGATCGTTATAGTTTCATTGCTACTGCTTTCTTCATGACTTATACATGTCCCTCAGACTATGAGATTATGCAACTCCCGAATATCGGAGGAACACCTTGTGTGCTATCAAACGTCACAACGTAACTGGGTGATTATAAAGATGCTCTATAGGTATCTCCGATGGTGTTTGTTGAGTTGGCATAGATCGAGATGAGGATTTGTCACTCCGTGTATCGGAGAGGTATCTCTGGGCCCTCTCGGTAATACACATCACTATAAGCCTTGCAAGCATTGTGACTAATGAGTTAGTTGCGGGATGATGCATTACGGAACGAGTAAAGAGACTTGCCGGTAACGAGATTGAACTAGGTATGAGGATACCGACGATCGAATCTCGGGCAAGTAACATACTGATGACAAAGGGAACAATGTATGTTGTTATGCGGTTTGACCGATAAAGATCTTCGTAGAATATGTAGGAGCCAATATGAGCATCCAGGTTCCGCAATTGGTTATTGACCGAACATGTGTCTCAGTCATGTCTACATAGTTCTTGAACCCGTAGGGTCCGTACGCTTAACGTTCGATGACGATTTGTATTATGAGTTATGTGATTTGATGACCGAAATTTGTTCGGAGTCCCGGATAAGATCGGGGACATGACGAGGAGTCTCGAAATGGTCGAGAGGTAAAGATCGATATATTGGAAGGCTTGATTCGGGTATTTTTCGGAGTACCGGAGAGTTACGGGAATTCGCCGGGAGAAGGATTGGGCCTTATTGGGCCATACGGGAATAGAGGAGGCAGGCCAACGGGAAGGAGGCGCGCCCCCCCATGGGTCCAAATTGGACTAGGGGAAAGGGGGCGGCTCCCCCTTGCCCTTTCCTACTCCCTCTCTCATTCCCTCTTTCTTCTCTCCTACTCCGGAAAGGGAAAGGGGAATCCTACTAGGACTTGGGAGTCCTAGTAGGACTCCCCACACTTGGTGCGCCCCCTCTAGGGCCGGCCTCCTCCTCCTCCCTCCTTTATATACGTGGGCAGGGGACACCCCAAAGGCACAACAGACAATCTCTTAGTCGTGTGCGGTGCCCCCCTCCACAGTTACACACCTCGATCATATCGTCGTAGTGCTTAGGCGAAGCCCTGCGCCGGTAACTTCATCATCACTGTCGCCACGCCGTCGTGCTGACGAAACTTTCCCTCGGCCTCAACTGGATCAAGAGTACGAGGGACGTCATCGAGCTGAACGTGTGCTGAACACGGAGGTGCCGTACATTCGGTGCTAGGATCGGTTGGATCGTGAAGACGTACGACTACATCAACTGTGTTGATAAAACGCTTCCGCTTTCGGTCTACGAGGGTATGTGGACACACTCTCCTGCTCGTTGTTATGCATCACCTAGATGGACCTTGCGTGTGCGTAGGATTTTTTTTGAAATTACTGCATTCCCCAACAGAGATGTGTTGTCATTTGATGAATGAGATCACATCATTACAGAATGATGTGATGGACAAGACCCATCCGTTAGCTTAGCATTATGATCGTTGAGTTTTATTGCTATTGCTTTCTTCATGACTTATACATGTTCCTCTGACTATGAGATTATGCAACTCCCAAATACCGGAGGAACACCTTGTGTGCTATCAAACGTCACAACGTAACTGGGTGATTATAAAGATGCTCTACAGGTGTCTCTGAAGGTGTTTGTTGGGTTGGCATAGATCGAGATTAGGATTTGTCACTCCGTGTATCGGAGAGGTATCTCTGGGCCCTCTCGGTAATGCACATCACTATAAGCCTTGCAAGCAATGTGACCAATGAGTTAGTTGCGGGATGATGCATTACAAAACGAGTAAAGATACTTGCCGGTAACGAGATTGAACTAGGCATGATGATACCGATGATCGACTCTCGGGCAAGTAACATACCGATGACAAAGGGAACAACGTATGTTGTTATGCGGTTTGACCGATAAAGATCTTTGTAGAATATGTAGGAGCCAATATGAGCATCCAGCTTCCGCTATTGGTTATTGACCGGAGATGTGTCTCGGTCATGTCTACATAGTTCTCGAACCCATAGGGTCCGCACGCTTAACGTTCGATGATGATTTGTATTATGAGTTATGTGTTTTGATGACCGAAGTTTGTTCGGAGTCCCGGATGAGATCACGAACATGACAAGGAGTCTCGAAATGGTCGAGACATAAAGATTGATATATTGGAAGGTTATGTTTCTGTTGGAAATATGCCCTAGAGGCAATAATCAATGGTTATTATTATATTTCTTTGTTCATGATAATCGTCTATTGTTCATGCTATAATTGTATTGTCCGGAAATCGTAATACATGTGTGAATACATAGACCACAACGTGTCCCTAGTAAGCCTCTAGTTGACTAGCTCGTTGATCAACAGATAGTCATGGTTTCCTGACTATGGACATTGGATGTCATTGATAACGGGATCACATCATTAGGAGAATGATGTGATGGACAAGACCCAATCCTAAGCATAGCATAAAAGATCGTGTAGTTTCGTTTGCTAGAGCTTTTCCAATGTCAAGTATCTTTTCCTTAGACCATGAGATCATGCAACTCCCGGATACCGTAGGAGTGCTTTGGGTGTGCCAAACGTCACAATGTAACTGGGTGACTATAAAGGTGCACTACGGGTGTCTCCGAAAGTGTCTGTTGGGTTGGCACGGATCGAGACTGGGATTTGTCACTCCGTGTGACGGAGAGGTATCTCTGGGCCCACTTGGTAATGCATCTTCATAATGAGCTGAATGTGACTAAGGCGTTAGTCATGGGATCATGCATTGCGGTACGAGTATAGAGACTTGCCGGTAACGAGATTGAACAAGGTATTGGGATACCGACGATCGAATCTCGGGCAAGTAACATACCGATTAACAAAGGGAATTGCATACGGGATTGATTGAATCCTCGACACCGTGGTTCATCCGATGAGATCATCGTGGAACATGTGGGAGCCAACATGGGTATCCAGATCCCGCTGTTGGTTATTGACCGGAGAGGCGTCTCGGTCATGTCTGCATGTCTCCCGAACCCGTAGGGTCTACACACTTAAGGTTCGGTGACGCTAGGGTTGTAGAGATATGTGTATGCGGAAACCCGAAAGTTGTTTGGAGTCCCGGATGAGATCCCGGACGTCACGAGAGGTTCCGGAATAGTCCGGAGGTGAAGAATTATATATAGGAAGTCAAGTTTCGGCCACCGGGAAAGTTTCGGGGGTTACCGGTATTGTACCGGGACCACCGGAAGGGTCCCGGGGGTCCACCGGGTGGGGCCACCTATCCCGGAGGGCCCCGTGGGCTGAAGTGGGAAGGGAACCAGCCCCTAGTGGGCTGGGCGCCCCCTCATGGGCCTCCCCCCATGCGCCTAGGGTTGGGAACCCTAGGGGGGAGCTTCCCACTTGCCTTGGGGGGCAAGGCACCCCCTTCCCCCCTTTGGCCGCCGCCCCCCCTTGAGATCCCATCTCCAGGGCCGGCGCCCCCCCATGGGGCCTATATAAAGGGGGGGAGGGCAGCAACCGACAGCCTTGGGCGCCTCCCTCTCCCCTGTTACACCTCTCCGTCTCGCAGAAGCTCGGCGAAGCCCTGCCGAGACCCGCTACATCCACCACCACGCCGTCGTGCTGCTGGATCTCCATCAACCTCTCCTTTCCCCTTGCTGGATCAAGAAGGAGGAGACGTCGCTGCACCGTACGTGTGTTGAACGCGGAGGTGCCGTCCGTTCGGCACTCGGTGATCGGTGATTTGGATCACGGCGAGTACGACTCCGTCATCCACGTTCATTGGAACGCTTCCGCTCGTGATCTACAAGGGTATGTAGATGCACTCCTTTCCCCTCGTTGCTAGTAGACTCCATAGATGCATCTTGGTGAGCGTAGGAAAATTTTAAAATTATGCTACGATTCCCAACAGTGGTATCAGAGCCAGGTTTATGCGTAGTTACTATGCACGACTAGAACACAAAGCAGTTGTGGGCGTTGAGTTTGCCAATTCTTCTTGCCGCTACTAGTCTTTTCTTGTTTCCGCGGCATTGTAGGATGAAGCGGCCCGGACCGACCTTACACGTACGCTTACGTGAGACAGGTTCCACCGACTGACATGCACTAGATGCATAAGGTGGCTAGCGGGTGTCTGTCTCTCCTACTTTAGTCGGAACGGATTCTATGAAAAGGGTCCTTATGAAGGGTAAATAGAAATTGGCAAATCACGTTGTGGTCATACGTAGGTAAGAAAACGTTCTTGCTAGAAACCTACAAACCACGTAAAAACTTGCAACAACAATTAGAGGACGTATAACTTGTTTTTGCAGCAAGTGCTATGTGATGTGATATGGCCAGAAGATGTGATGAATGATATATGAGATGTATGAGATTGATCATATTCTTGTAATAGGAATCACGACTTGCATGTCGATGAGTATGACAACCGGCAGGAGCCATAGGAGTTGTCTTTATTATTTTGCATGACCTGCGTGTCATTGAATAATGCTATGTAATTTACTTTACTTTATTGCTAAACGAGTTAGCCATGTAAGTAGAAGTAATCGTTGGCGTGATGACTTCATGAAGACACAATGATGGAGATCATGGTGTCATGCCGGTGACGAAGATGATCATGGTGCCCCGAAGATGGAGATCAAAGGAGCATGATGATATTGGCCATATCATGTCACTATTTGATTGCATGTGATGTTTATCATGTTTTTGCATCTTATTTGCTTAGAACGACGGTAGTAAGTAAGATGATCCCTTATAATAATTTCAAGAAAGTGTTCACCCTAACTGTGCACCGTTGCGAAGGTTCGTTGTTTCGAAGCACCACGTGATGATCGGGTGTGATAGATTCTAACGTGCGAATACAACGGGTGTTGACGAGCCTAGCATGTACAGACATGGCCTCGGAACACACGCAATACACTTAGGTTGACTTGACGAGCCTAGCATGTACAGACATGGCCTCGGAACACGGAGGACCGAAAGGTCGAGCATGAGTCGTATAGAAGATACGATCAACATGGAGATGTTCACCGATCTTGACTAGTCCGTCTCACGTGATGATCGGACACGGCCTAGTTAAACTCGGATCATGTTTCACTTAGATGACTAGAGGGATGTCTATCTGAGTGGGAGTTCATTAAATAATTTGATTAGATGAACTTAATTATCATGAACTTAGTCTAAAATCTTTACACTATGTCTTGTAGATCAAATGGCCAACGTTGTCCTCAATTTCAACGCGTTCCTAGAGAAAACCAAGCTGAAAGATGATGGCAGCAATTATACGGACTGGGTCTGGAACCTGAGGCTCATCCTCATAGTAGCCAAGAAAGATTATGTCTTAGAAGCACCTTTAGGTGATGCACCAATCCCACAGAACCAAGACGTTATGAACGCTTGGCAATCACGTGCTGATGATTACTCCCTCGTTCAGTGCGGCATGCTTTACAGCCTAGAACCGGTTCTCCAAAAGCGTTTTGAGAAACATGGAGCATATGAGATGTTCGAGGAGCTGAAATTAGTTTTTCAAGCTCATGCTCGGGTTGAGAGATATGATGTCTCCGACAAGTTCTTCAGCTGTAAAATGGAGGAGAACAGTTCTGTTAGTGAGCACATACTCAGAATGTCTAGGTTGCACAACCGCTTGTCTCAGCTAGGAGTTAATCTCCCGGATGATGCGGTCATTGACATAATCCTCCAGTCGCTTCCACCAAGCTACAAGAGCTTTGTGATGAACTACAATATGCAGGGGATGGAAAAGACCATTCCCGAGGTATATTCAATGCTGAAATCAGCGGAAGGGGAGATCAGAAAAGAACATCAAGTGTTGATGGTGAATAAAACCACTAAGTTCAAGAAGGGCAAGAGTAAGAAGAACTTCAAGAAGGACGGCAAGGGAGTTGCCGCGCCCGGTAAACCAGTTACTGGGAAGAAGTCAAAGAATGGACCCAAGCCCGAGACTGAGTGCTTTTATTGCAAGGGAAGTGGTCACTGGAAGTGGAACTGCCCCAAATACTTAGCGGACAAGAAGAAGGCCGGCAACACCAAAGGTATATGTGATATACATGTAATTGATGTGTACCTTACCAGTACTCGTAGTAGCTCCTGGGTATTTGATACCGGTGCGGTTGCTCATATTTGTAACTCAAAACAGGAACTACGGAATAAACGGAGACTGGCGAAGGACGAGGTGACGATGCGCGTCGGGAATGGTTCCAAGGTCGATGTGATCGCCGTCGGCACGCTACCTCTGCATCTACCCACGGGATTAGTTTTAAACCTCAATAATTGTTATTTAGTGCCAGCTTTGAGCATGAACATTGTATCTGGATCTCGTTTAATTCGAGATGGCTACTCATTTAAATCCGAGAATAATGGTTGTTCTCTTTATTTGAGAGATATGTTTTATGGTCATGCCCCGCTGGTCAATGGTTTATTTTTGATGAATCTCGAACGTGATGTTACACATGTTCATAGTGTGAATACCAAAAGATGTAAAGTTGATAACGATAGTCCCACATACTTGTGGCACTGCCGCCTTGGTCACATTGGTGTCAAGCGCATGAAGAAGCTCCATGCAGATGGACTTTTGGAGTCTCTTGATTACGAATCATTTGACACGTGCGAACCATGCCTCATGGGTAAGATGACCAAGACTCCGTTCTCCGGAACAATGGAAAGAGCAACCAACTTATTGGAAATCATACATACCGATGTGTGCGGTCCAATGAGTGTTGAGGCTCGCGGAGGATATCGTTATGTTCTCACTCTCACTGATGATTTAAGTAGATATGGGTATGACTACCTAATGAAACACAAGTCTGAAACCTTTGAAATATTCAAGGAATTTCAGAGTGAGGTTGAGAATCAACGTGACAGGAAAATAAAATTCTTACGATCAGATCGTGGTGGAGAATATTTAAGTCACGAGTTTGGTGCACACTTAAGGAAATGTGGAATAGTTTCACAACTCACGCCGCCTGGAACACCTCAGAGAAATGGTGTGTCCGAACGTCGTAATCGCACTCTATTGGATATGGTGCGATCTATGATGTCTCTTACCGATTTACCGCTCTCATTTTGGGATTATGCTTTAGAGACTGCCGCATTCACTTTAAATAGGGCTCCGTCGAAATCCGTTGAGACGACACCGTATGAATTATGGTTTGGGAAGAAACATAAGCTGTCGTTTCTAAAAGTTTGGGGATGCGATGCTTATGTCAAGAAACTTCAACCTGAAAAGCTCGAACCCAAATCCGAAAAATGCGTCTTCATAGGATACCCTAAGGAAACCATTGGGTATACCTTCTACCTCAGATCCGAAGGCAAGATCTTCGTTGCCAAGAACGGGTCCTTTCTGGAGAAGGAGTTTCTCTCGAAAGAATTGAGTGGGAGGAAAGTGGAACTTGATGAGGTGATAGTCACCCCTTCCGAACCGGAAAGTAGCGCAGCGAGGGAAGATGTTCCTGTGGTGCCTACACCGACTGGGGAGGAAGTTAATGATGATGATCATGAAGCTTCAGATCAAGTTACTGAACTTCGTAGGTCCACAAGGACACGTTCCGCACCAGAGTGGTACGGCAACCCTGTCCTGGAAATCATGTTGTTAGACAACGGTGAACCTTCGAACTATGAAGAAGCGATGGCGGGCCCGGATTCCGACAAATGGCTAGAAGCCATGAAATCCGAGATAGAATCCATGTATGAAAACAAAGTATGGACTTTGACTGACTTGCCCGATGAGCGGCGAGCCATAGAAAACAAATGGATCTTTAAGAAGAAGACGGATGCAGATGGTAATGTGACCATCTACAAAGCTCGACTTGTCGCTAAGGGTTATCGACAAGTTCAAGGGGTTGACTACGATGAGACTTTCTCACCCGTAGCGAAGCTGAAGTCCGTCCGAATCATGTTAGCAATTGCCGCATACTATGATTATGAGATATGGCAGATGTACGTCAAAACGGCATTCCTTAATGGCTTCCTTAAGGAAGAGTTGTATATGATGCAGCCGGAGGGTTTTGTCGATCCTAAGAATGCTAACAAAGTATGCAAGCTCCAGCGCTCGATCTATGGGCTGGTGCAAGCATCTCGGAGTTGGAACATTCGCTTTGATGAGATGATCAAAGCGTTTGGGTTTACACAGACTTATGGAGAAGCCCGTGTTTACAAGAAAGTGAGTGGGAGCTCTGTAGCATTTCTCATATTATATGTGGATGACATACTATTGATGGGAAATGATATAGAATTCTTAGAAAGTATAAAGGCCTATTTGAATAAGTGTTTTTCAATGAAGGACCTTGGAGAAGCTGCTTATATATTAGGCATCAAGATCTATAGAGATAGATCAAGATGCCTCATTGGTCTTTCACAGAGTACATACCTTGACAAGATATTGAAGAAGTTCAGTATGGATCAGTCCAAGAAGGAGTTCTTGCCTGTATTGCAAGGTGTGCAATTGAGCACGACTCAATGCCCAACCACGACAGAAGATATAGAAAAGATGAGTGTCATCCCCTATGCCTCGGCCATAGGGTCTATTATGTATGCCATGCTGTGTACCAGACCTGATGTAAACCTTGCCGTAAGTTTGGTAGGAAGGTACCAAAGTAATCCCGGCATGGAACACTGGACAGCGGTCAAGAATATCCTGAAGTACCTGAAAAGGACTAAGGATATGTTTCTCGTTTATGGAGGTGATGAAGAGCTCGTCGTAAAGGGTTACGTCGACGCTAGCTTCGACACAGATCTGGATGACTCGAAGACACAAACCGGATACGTGTATATTTTGAATGGAGGGGCAGTAAGCTGGTGCAGTTGCAAGCAAAGCGTCGTGGCGGGATCTACATGTGAAGCGGAGTACATGGCAGCCTCGGAGGCAGCACAGGAAGCAGTCTGGATGAAGGAGTTCATTACCGACCTAGGGGTGATTCCCAATGCGTCGGGCCCGATGACTCTCTTCTGTGACAACACTGGAGCTATTGCCCTTGCGAAGGAGCCCAGGTTTCACAGGAAGACCAGGCATATCAAGCGTCACTTCAACTCCATTCGTGAAAGTGTTCAAAATGGAGACATAGATATTTGTAAAGTACATACGGACCTGAATGTAGCAGATCCGTTGACTAAACCTCTCCCTAGAGCAAAACATGATCAACACCAGGAGGCAATAGGTGTTCGATTCATCACAATGTAACTAGATTATTGACTCTAGTGCAAGTGGGAGACTGTTGGAAATATGCCCTAGAGGCAATAATAAATGGTTATTATTATATTTATTTGTTCATGATAATCGTCTATTGTTCATGCTATAATTGTATTGTCCGGAAATCGTAATACATGTGTGAATACATAGACCACAACGTGTCCCTAGTAAGCCTCTAGTTGACTAGCTCGTTGATCAACAGATAGTCATGGTTTCCTGACTATGGACATTGGATGTCATTGATAACGGGATCACATCATTAGGAGAATGATGTGATGGACAAGACCCAATCCTAAGCATAGCATAAAAGATCGTGTAGTTTCATTTGCTAGAGCTTTTCCAATGTCAAGTATCTTTTCCTTAGACCATGAGATCGTGCAACTCCCGGATACCGTAGGAGTGCTTTGGGTGTGCCAAACGTCACAACGTAACTGGGTGACTATAAAGGTGCACTACGGGTGTCTCCGAAAGTGTCTGTTGGGTTGGCACGGATCGAGACTGGAATTTGTCACTCCGTGTGACGGAGAGGTATCTCTGGGCCCACTCGGTAATCCATCATCATAATGAGCTCAATGTGACTAAGGCGTTAGTCACGGGATCATGCATTGCGGTACGAGTATAGAGACTTGCCGGTAACGAGATTGAACAAGGTATTGGGATACCGACGATCGAATCTCGGGCAAGTAACATACCGATTGACAAAGGGAATTGCATACGGGATTGATTGAATCCTCGACACCGTGGTTCATCCGATGAGATCATCGTGGAACATGTGGGAGCCAACATGGGTATCCAGATCCCGCTGTTGGTTATTGACCGGAGAGGCATCTCGGTCATGTCTGCATGTCTCCCGAACCCGTAGGGTCTACACACTTAAGGTTTGGTGACGCTAGGGTTGTAGAGATATGTGTATGCGGAAACTCGAAAGTTGTTCGGAGTCCCGGATGAGATCCCGAACGTCACGAGAGGTTCCGGAATAGTCCGGAGGTGAAGAATTATATATAGGAAGTCAAGTTTCGGCCACCAGGAAAGTTTCGGGGGTTACCCGTATTGTACCGGGACCACCGGAAGGGTCCCGGGGGTCCACCGGGTGGGGCCACCTATCCCGGAGGGCCCCGTGGGCTGAAGTGGGAAGGGAACCAGCCCCTAGTGGGCTGGGCGCCCCCTCATGGGCCTCCCCCCATGCGCCTAGGGTTGGGAACCCTAGGGGGGAGCTTCCCACTTGCCTTGGGGGGCAAGGCACCCCCTTCCCCCCTTTGGCCGCCGCCCCCCTTGAGATCCCATCTCCAGGGCCGGCGCCCCCCCAGGGGGCCTATATAAAGGGGGGGAGGGCAGCAACCGACAGCCTTGGGCGCCTCCCTCTCCCCTGTTACACCTCTCCGTCTCGCAGAAGCTCGGCGAAGTCCTGCCGAGACCCGCTACATCCACCACTACGCCGTCGTGCTGCTGGATCTCCATCAACCTCTTCACTCGGTCATCGGTGATTTCGATCACGGCGAGTACGACTCCGTCATCCACGTTCATTGGAACGCTTCCACTCGCGATCTACAAGGGTATGTAGATGCACTCCTTTCCCCTCGTTGCTAGTAGACTCCATAGATGCATCTTGGTGAGCGTAGGAAAATTTTAAAATTATGCTACGATTCCCAACAGTTTCGACACCAGAATGGTTTCGGATAGGTTCGGGCATTTTCCGGAGTACCGGGAGGTTAGCGGAACCCCCGGGGGATAATGGGCCTTCATGGGCCCTAGTGGAAGAGAGGAGGTGGCGGCCAGGTGGAGTCGCGCCCCCCCAAGCCCAATCCGAATTGGACTAGGGTGGGGGGCCTTTCCTTCTTGTCCTCGTCCTCTTCCTCCTTCCCCCTTCTCCTTGTAGGAATAGGAAGGGGGGGGGGGGGCGAATCCTACTTGGAGTAGGACTCCCCCTGGGCGCGCCACCCTTGGCCGGCCTCCTCCTCCCTCCCTCCTTTATATACGTTGGTAGGGGGCATTCTAGGACACACAAGTTGATCTTTTAGCCGTGTGCGGTGCCCACCTCCACAGTTACACACCTCGGTCATATCGTTGTAGTGCTTAGGCGAAGCCCTGCGCCGGTAACTTCATCATCACCATCGCCAAGCCGTCGTGCTGACTGTTAGACTTAAAGATATATTCTTGTAATCTCAAACTAACTCTATCTCTTCCTCTCCCATAGCTTCTCCTATCTCTTCTGTAACAAACCGAATCCCCAAGAGATCGGTAATTCCTTGTAAGCCACGGCAGGGGCGTTTCCTGCCGAAGATCAATATATACACACGCGGCTCCCTCACGAGGGAGTAGGAATGCTTCCCATCTAACATGGTATCAGAGCCATCCTCTTCCTATCGATCTAGCTAGCTACCTCCTTCCTCGATCACCCTCGCCATCCTTCCTCGATCATCCTCGCCATCGCCATGTCGTCGTCATCCACCGTCTCCCTCAACCTTGGCGCTCTCCCATCAGAGAAGCTCACCAAGACCAACTTCATCCTTTGGAAGGCACATGTCATGTCGGGCCTGCGAGGAGCGCAGGTCACCGGCCTCCTGGACGGATCAGACGCAGCGCCATCGAAGACGGTGCAACAACAGCAGACGGACAAAACCGTCACCACCGAACCCAATCCTCTGTATGCTCAGTGGATCTCAAAGGACCAGCAAGTCCTCAGCCACCTCCTGAATTCTCTTTCAATGGAGATTCTCTCCCAAGTTGCGAGCAAAGAGACGACCTTCGATCTCTGGACTGCCATCACCACCTTGTTTGCCTCGCAGTCCCAATCGCGCATCACCAACCTGAGGATTGCCATCACCAACACAAAAAAGGCTCTATGTCTAGTAGTGCTTTCATCTCCAGGATGAAGAACATGGGAGATGAGCTTGCAGCGGCAGGGCGCCCCGTCTCGGACCCAGAGATGGTGGATTATGTCCTTGCCGGGCTCGACATGGACTATGACCCTGTTGTGGCAGCCATTTGCGCAGTCAAAAATCAAATCTCAGTTGATGACTTGTTCGCCCAGATAGCAGCGTTTGATCAGCGCGTGGAGATGCTCGGCGATGGTCCAGATGCAAGGTTCAAGACCTCAGCAAACCTAGCCTACAGGGGGCGCGGGCACGGCTACAGCAGAGGCCGCGGGCGCAGCAACAACAGGGGGCGCGGCCGAGGCAGGCGCCCCTCCCCAACTCCATCCGGTGGAAATAGCGGCGGCAACGGTGGTCGCGGTCGCCCACAGCAACAGCGTCAGCAGGTTCGAGACTATCCAGAATGTCAAATCTGCTTCAAGCATCATCCAGGAGGTGCTCGTGATTGTTGGCATCGGTATGATGATGAAGATGAACATGAGGAGAAGGGGGCCAACATGGTCACCGACTCCTACGGTGTCGATACGAACTGGTATGCGGACACGGGCGCCATGAATCACATCACAGGGGAGCTCGACAAGCTGACGATCAGAGACAAGTATCGTGGACACGACCAAGTGCATACTGCTAGCGGTTCTGGTATGAAAATCACTCATGTTGGTAGTTCAATTGTCAAAACCTGTAACACCCCGCATGTAACTTTCCATATTTGTAACTCCAACTCTTGCCATTTTCGGCTATGTGTTATGATATTCCCTCCGTGGTCGGGTTTTGTCTTTCGTTTTGCATTTTGTTCATGTCATGCATTTCTTATCATGTCATCATGTGCATTGCATTTGTATACGTGTTCGTCTCATGCATCCGAGCATTTTCCCCGTTGTCCGTTTTGCAATCCGGCGCTCCTATCTCCTCCGGTGCACCCCTCTTGTTTTTTTTCGCGAGCGGGTGTCAAACGTTCTCGGAATGGACCGAGGCTTGTCAAGTGGCTTTAGTATACCACCCGGAGACCACCGGTCAAGTTTCGTTCCATTTGGAGGTCGTTTGGTACTCCAACGGTTAACCGGGCATCCGCCACGTCCATCTGTGTGTTGCAGAAAACCCCCCCTAAAAACCAGCCCAAAACCCACCAAACTCTCTTCCGTGCTCTAGGTCGTTCGATCACGATCGTGTGGGCGAAAACCGCACCTCATTTGGAGCCTCCTAGCTCCCTCTAGCTATAAAAGAGCATCCCCTCCCGAAAACGAAACGCAGACGAACCCTAACCCTCGTCCCTCTCCGCCGCCGGACACGTCCGGGCGGAGCCGGACGCGTCCATCTCCCCGCCGGCGCCACGTGGCAGCCCATCACCGCCACCACCGAAGCCCGCCGGGCCCGTAGCGGACCCGCGCGGCCCGTCCGCCGCCCTCCTCCTCGCGCCCGAGGCCGCGCGCCTCCGGTCGCCGCCGCCGGCACCGCCGCCGTTACCGCCGCCGCGGCCGCCCGCCGCCGACCTGCCGCGCCGCCCGACCCCGTTCGCCGCCGGGGCCCTCCCCGTCCGGCGCCTCCTCTTCTCCTATGGCCGCCGCCCCGACTCCTTCTTCCTCCCGTCGCCGGCGAGCGCCGCCGAAGGCCGGCCCCGATCCGATCTGAGAGCACCCGTGCGTTGACCTCCTTCCTCCCCCTTTTTTCGCCAAGTCTTTGATATTTCACAGTATATGCCCCTGTTCCTCTTTGCATAACTCCTTGCATGTAGCTCCGTTTCGTGCATGTAATATGTCAGATTGTTCGTCTCGTGATGCTCTACTTTTTGTTCAATTGCACCATGTTCATTAGAGGTCATCTTGATGCCCAAATCTCTGTTGCAAGAGGGCTAGTTGCTGTTATCTGCTGGTTCTTTACAGAACTTGGAGATTTGTCATTTTTGTATCATTTAATCTGTGCATCTTATGGGCATGAGCTCTACATGTGTTTTGTTGTATGCCATGCCATCTTTCCAGTGGTGTATGCCATGTATTTTTGTGATCTCTGTGGTGACTAGCACAAGCATGCAAACTAGGCTCCGTAATGTTTCTGATTTCAGGGACTTGGTGATTTCTCTAAGTCTTTGTCTGCTGTTATTTTGTTGCCATGTAAACTTGATGCTACAGAGAGATCCATGCATAGTTTGGAGATGTTCAGTAAGGATGTTTTGTAGATATTGTTGTAATTGATCCATTCCTGTCCTTGTTTGCAATTATGGAGTGTCATAGCATGACTCAATCTTGCTTGCTATAAAATATTTCTGGCAGATTCTCAACATGATATGCAATTTGGCCAAGCTTATTGTAGTTGATCCATACATGCTATGCTTTTGTTCTTGCCATGGATAGCTTCATAAACATGCCATCTTGCTGTAGGTATGCTTGTTTTGTCATGCATTGCTTTGTGGTGAGTGCATCAAGCTCACCAACATGCCCTCATGTTATTGTTTCTGCCATGCTCTGTTTTCTGCTAAGTCTGAAACCTGATAATGAAACTTGCTATGTTTACATGCTTGCCATCATATCTTCTGGTCCTTTTTGGCTTATGGTCAGTAAAGTACTTTTGTCATATGCATTTAGTAGAATACTGCCATGCCTTGTTTTGCTATGTTAAGTTCCTGTAGCATGTTGATTTTGTGCTCTGTACATTGCTACCTGATACTGTTTTCTGCCATGTCCAGTAATTTCACCAAGTCTGTGATCCTGTTATCTTTTGCACTTTTGCCATGCTTGTTTGAGCTTGATATGTTGTGATCTAGCCGTAGCTCAGTGTTCATATTTTGTCAAGCATCTCCTGTAGATTACTGTCATATGCTTTGTTGCTATGTTGGAGTGCTGTAGCATTGTTACTTGTTGCATTTTAAGTGCTATCTTGCTGTTAATCGCAGATTCGTGTCATTCTTGTTTTGCTTGCCATTTGCAAACCGTGCATCCGTTTCCGGTGATCTTTATATCGATTTCGACCGAAATCATCTCATCTTTCCAGTGGCATGCTTGGTTTCCCAAGTTACTGCCTTGTTCATCATTTTCCTTCCGGAGCACGCATATGCATCGCATATCATATCTTGCATATCATACATGTTTTGCATCATGTTGTTTGTGCATTTCTCGTGATTGATTGTGGTTCCGTTGCTTGTGTTCTTGTCTTGGGTAGAGCCGGGAGACGAGTTCGTGAACGTGGAACCTGTTGAGTACGCTTACGAGGATCAAGCTTTCGACAACTCTGAGAACCTTGCAGGCAAGATGACCACCCCTCGAAATCACTTCTATCTTTGCTTTGCTAGTTGTTCGCTCTATTGCCATGCCGCGCTACCTATCACTTGCTATATCATGTCTCCCATTTTGCCATGTCAGCCTCTAACCATCCTTTCCTAGCAAACCGTTGTTTGGCTATGTTACCACTTTTGCTCAGCCCCTCTTATAGCGTTGCTAGTTGCAGGTGAAGTTGAAGTTTGTTCCATGTCGGAACATGGACATGTTGGGATATCACAATATCTCTTATTTAATTAATGCATCTATATATACTTGGTAAAGGGTGGAAGGCTCGGCCTTATGCCTGGTGTTTTGTTCCACTCTTGCCGCCCTAGTTTCTGTTATACCGGGATTATGTTCCTTGAGTTTGCGTTCCTTACACGGTTGGGTGATTTATGGGACTCCCTTGACAGTTCGCCTTGAATAAAACTCCTCCAGCAAGGCCCAACTTTGGTTTTACCATTTGCCGCCTAAGCCTTTTCCCCCGGGTTTTCGCGAGCCCGAGGGTCATCTTATTTTAACCCCCCCGGGCCAGTGCTCCTTCGAGTGTTGGTCCGAACCGAGCAGCCTGCAGGGCCACCTCGGGGAAACTCGAGGTCTGGTTTTACTCGTAGCTTGACTTATCCGGTGTGCCCTGAGAACGAGATATGTGCAGCTCCTATCGGGATTTGTCGGCACATTCGGGCGGCTTTGCTGGTCTTGTTTTACCATTGTCGAAATGTCTTGTAAACCGGGATTCCGAGACTGATCGGGTCTTTCCGGGAGAAGGTTTACCCTTCGTTGACCGTGAGAGCTTATGATGGGCTAAGTTGGGACACCCCTGCAGGGTAATATCTTTTGAAAGCCGTGCCCGCGGTTATGAGGCAGATGGGAATTTGTTAATGTCCGGTTGTAGAGAACTTGTCACTTGACCCAATTAAAATACATCAACTGCGTGTGTAGCCGTGATGGTCTCTTCTCGGCGGAGTTCGGGAAGTGAACACGACCTGAGTTATGTATGACGTAAGTAGGAGTTCAGGATCACTTCTTGATCATTACTAGAAGACGACCGCTCCGTTGCTTCTCTTCTCGCTCTCTCTTGCGTATGTTAGCCACCATATATGCTTATTGCTGCTGCAGCTCCACCTCTTTACACCATCCTTCCCTAAAAGCTTAAATAGTCTTGATCTCACGGGTGTGAGATTGCTGAGTCCTCGTGACTCACAGATTCTACCAATACAGTTGCAGGTGCCGACGATGCCAGTACAGATGACGGGATCGATCTCAAGTGGGAGTTCGATGAGGAACATGGTCGTTACTATGTGTCTTTTCCTGATGATCAGTAGTGGAGCCCAGTTGGGACGATCGGGGATCTAGCATTTGGGGTTATCTTATTTTCATTTGGATCTTGACCGTAGTCGGTCTATATGTTTGTATTTTGGATGATGTATGAATTATATTTATGTATTGTGTGAAGTGGCGATTGTAAGCCAACTCTTTATCCCATTCTTGTTCATTACATGGGATTGTGTGAAGATGACCCTTCTTGCGACAAAACCACTATGCGGTTATGCCTCTAAGTCGTGCCTCGACACGTGGGAGATATAGCCGCATCGTGGGCGTTACAAAACCCCCATTAAAAATTTGCATCTAAAAAGAGTTCTATATGTCCCCTCAACATCAAAAAATCTTCTTTCAGTTCATAGATTTACTCTTGATAATCATGTTCTTATTGAATTCTATCCTTATTTCTTTTTGGTAAAGGACTTGGACACGAGGAGAGTGCTTCTTAGGGGCAAGTGTGTGGGAGGTCTCTACCCACTCATATCTTCGTCATCATCATTAAATAAACAAGCTTTTGTTGCTGTCAAGCCTTCTTCAGCAAAGTGGCACAGTAGATTAGGTCATCCTTCATCAGCTATTGTCAAGCTCGTTCTTAGCAAGAATAAACTTCCCTACTCTCATGAGTCTAGTGTTGAGTCTGTTTGTGATCCATGTCAACAAGCTAAAAGTCATCAGTTGCCATATCCTATTTCATTTAGTGTTTCTACCACACCTTTGCAACTTGTTTTTTCAGATGTTTGGGGACCAGCTCCCACCTCTATTGGTAGACACTCGTATTATGTTAGCTTTATCGATGACTATAG
Organism: Triticum aestivum; assembly: GCF_018294505.1. Classification (NCBI taxonomy): domain Eukaryota; kingdom Viridiplantae; phylum Streptophyta; class Magnoliopsida; order Poales; family Poaceae; genus Triticum; species Triticum aestivum. Next base: position 305,343,317 of record NC_057796.1, read on the forward strand.
CAAATTTACATGGATCTACCTTCTTAAGAAACGATCTGAAGTGTTTCAAGTTTTCAAGAACTTTCAAAACCTCGTTGAGCGAAAACTAAACACTAAGATTATTGCTATGCAAACCGACTGGGGAGGTGAATACAATAAACTCAATATCTTTTTTCAAGAGCTTGGCATATCACATCATGTATCATGCCCCCATGCACATCAACAGAACGGCTCGGCCGAAAGGAAACATCGCCATGTTGTTGAAGTAGGGTTAACTCTACTAGCAAATGCATGCCACTAAAGTTCTGGGATGAGGCATTCTTGACTGCCACATATCTCATTAATTTACTTCCTAGTAAAGTCATCAAATTCGAGACTCCCATCACACGTCTTTTTGGTACCACTCCTGACTACAAAACACTTCGTGTATTTGGTTGTGCTTGTTGGCCTAACCTTCATCCGTACAATACACGTAGACTTGCCTTCCGTTCCAAAAAGTGTGTGTTTCTTGGATATAGTCCAATCCACAAGGGAGTCATATGTCTTGATGTTTCTACTGGTAGAGTTTATATCTCTCGAGATGTTGTGTTTGATGAATCTGTCTATCCTTTTGCATCCCTTCATCCCAATGCCGGAGCACTTCTCAAGAAAGAACTCCTTCTTCTTCCACCACATCTCCAAAACATTGATCACAGGGGCGACAATTGTACTAACTAAACTGATGATCCTACTAGTGGAACCATGTCTCCTTGTATGCAGGATCATGCAGCAGAAATTGGTGCAGCAATCGGTGCAGAAAATGATCAAAATTTTGAAGAAAACGATCTTATATTGCATGTTCCAGAAGAAGACGGAGCAGGCGCGGAACACGAAGCGGATCCGTCGTCACCTGGAACTCCTGTGCGCCAGGTCGCCTCGGATCAGGTGCGCACGCACTTGATCGCGTGCCAGGCAGGAGCCTGCAGCGCCAGTTGGAGGGCGACGCGTCATCACGTCACGACGAGACACCGCGTCCCGCACCGCGTCCCATGCGCGGGCCCAACGCGTCGACAACGACAGGCGGATCCGGGTCAGCATCGGGATCCCTGACCCACGCGCGTGTGCAGACCAGCAACGCGAGATCTTCTGCGGCTGCTGCTTCTGGTGGGTCGGCCACATCACAGGCCACATGGCATGGCTCGGCTCGGGATTCGCTGCGGAAAGCGGATCTGAGGCGTCTCCAGGATCCTCTGCGGCTAATTCTGCTGCGTCAGCTCCTATGCCACCTCCAACTACGGTTTCACGTGTCACAACTCGGCTTCAGAAAGGTATACAAAATCCAAAAGTTAGAACTGACGGCACTATTACATATGGTATGCTATGTATCACAGGAGAACCGGCAAGGTTAGAAGATGCCTTAGGGGATCCAAGATGGAAAATTGCAATGGATGAGGAGTACTCAGCTCTCATGAGGAACAAGACTTGGCATCTTGTACCTGAAAAACGAGGTAAAAATATTATTGACTGTAAGTGGGTTTACAGAATCAAGAAAAAGGAAGATGGCACCATTGACAGGTATAAAGCACGCTTAGTTGCAAAAGTTTTTAAACAACGTTATGGTTTGGACTATGAAGACACCTTTAGTCCTGTTGTTAAAGCTGCAACCATTAGGCTTGTGCTAGCGATTGCTGTGTCCTGGGGATGGAGTCTGAGACAGCTAGACGTTCAGAACGCGTTTTTGCATGGTGTTCTGGAAGAGGAGGTTTACATGAGACAACCACCTGGGTATGAAAGTAAGAAAACACCTCATTATGTGTGTAAGCTTGACAAGGCACTTTATGGTTTGAAACAGACACCAAGGGTATGGTATTCAAGGTTGAGCTCTCAGTTGAAGTACCTTGGTTTTGTTGCATCCAAGGCTGATACATCATTGTTCATTTATAACAAAGCAAGTACAACTATATTTGTGTTAATATATGTTGATGATATCATAGTTGCAAGCTCCTCTCAAAGTGCCACTAATGCTCTTTTGAGTGATCTGAGTTCACAGTTTGCCTTGAAGGACCTTGGTGATCTACACTTCTTTCTAGGTATTGAAGTTAAGAAGATTCAAGATGGTATAGTACTGAATCAGGAAAAATATGCCACTGAACTCCTAGCTCGTATGGGAATGAAGGACTGTAAGCCTTCACCCACAACATTGTCTCCTTCAGAAAAAATTTCAGCCTTTGAAGGAGAGCCACTTAAGAAAAAAGAGAGCACAAGATACAGGAGTGCAGTAGGAGCTTTGCAGTATCTGACACTGACAAGACCAGATATATCCTTTGCTGTTAACAAGGTTTGTCAGTATCTTCATGCACCTACTACTGTACACTGGACAGCCGTTAAGAGAATTGTATGGTATATAAAGCATACTGTGAGTTTAGGTCTTCAGTTCAGGCGCTCTAACTCATCTCTTGTCAGTGCCTTCTCTGATGCTGACTGGGCAGGATGCAGTGATGACAGAAAGTCAACTGGAGGTTTTGCAGTTTTCTTTGGCTCAAATCTCATTTCTTGGAGTGCTAGAAAACAGGCCACAGTGTCCAGGTCAAGTACTGAAGCTGAATACAAGTCATTAGCAAATGCTACTGCTGAAATCATTTGGGTTGAATCATTGCTCAATGAGTTGGGAGTTAAGCAGCGTCGTGTGTCATGTTTGTGGTGTGACAACTTAGGAGCCACATATCTTTCTGCAAATCCAGTGTTTCATGGCAAAACCAAGCATATAGAAATTGACTTTCACTTTGTAAGAGAAAGGGTTGCAGAAAATAAGTTAGACATAGATTCATTCCTTCCAGAGATCAAGTTGTGGATGGATTCACTAAAGCTTTGCCAGTCAAGCCCTTCGAGGAATTCAAGAAGAATCTTAATGTAGGATAGTTGAGATTAAGGGAGGGTGTTAGACTTAGAGATATATTCTTGTAATCTCAAACTAACTCTATCTCTTCCTCTCCCGTAGCTTCTCCTATCTCTTCTGTAACAAACCGAATCCCCAAGAGATCGGTAATTCCTTGTAAGCCACGGCAAGGGCGTTTCCTGCCGAAGATCAATATATACACACGCGGCTCCCTCACGAGGGAGTAGGAACGCTTCCCATCTAACACTGACGAAACTCTTCCTCGGCCTCAACTGGATCAAGAGTACGAGGGACGTCATCGAGCTGAACGTGTGATGAACACGGAGGTGCCGTACGTTCGGTGCTAGGATTGGTCTGATCGTGAAGACGTACGACTACATCAACCGCGTTGATAAAACGCTTCCGCTTTCGGTCTACGAGGGTACATGGACACACTCTCCCCGCTCGTTGCTATGCTTCTCCTAGATAGATCTTGCGTGATCTTAGGATTTTTTTTGAAATTACTGCGTTCCCCATCCGTGGCATCCAAGCCAGGTCTATGCGTAGATATTATATGCATGAGTAGAACACAATGAGTTGTGGGCGATAATAGTCATACTGCTTACCAACAACGTCTTACTTTGATTTGGCGGTATTGTTGGATGAAGCGGCCCAGACTGACATTACATGACCGCGTTCATGAGACTGGTTCTACCGACGTGCTTCGCACACAGGTGGCTGGTGATACGTCCATTTTGCATCATGCTTTTATATTGATATTTCTTGCATTATGGGTTGTTATTACACGTTATGTCACAATACTTATGCCTATTCTCTCTTATTTTGCAAGGTTTACATGAAGAGGGAGAATGCCTGCAGCTAGAATTCTGGGCTGGAAAAGGAGCAAATATTATAGACCTATTCTGCGCAACTCCAAAAGTCCTGAAACTCCACGGAAGTCATTTTTGGAAATAATAAAAAATAATGAGCGAAGAAAATACCAGAGGGGGTCCACACCCTGGCCACGAGGGTGGGGGCGTGCCCTACCCCCTGGGTGTGCCCCCTGCCTCGTGGGCCCCCTGGCAGGCCTCCGGTGCCCATCTTCTGCTATATGAAGTCTTTCGTCCGAGAAAAAAAATTCATAAGCAACTTTCGGGAAGAAACTCCTCCGCCACGAGGCGGAACCTTGGCGGAACCAATCTAGGGCTCCGGCAGAGCTGTTCTGCCAGGGAAACTTCCCTCCGGGAGGGGGAAATCATCGCCATCGTCATCACCAATGATCCTCTCATCGGGAGGGGGTCAATCTTCATCAACATCTTAAACAGCACCATCTCCTCTAAAACCCTAGTTCATCTCTTGTATCCAATCTTTGTCCCAAAGCCTCAGATTGGTACCTGTGGGTTGCTAGTAGTGTTGATTACTCCTTGTAGTTTATGCTAGTTGGTTTATTTGGTGGAAGATCATATGTTCAGATCCTATATGCACATTAATACTCCTCTGATTATGAACATGAATATGCTTTGTGAGTAGTTACGTTTGTTCCTGAGGACATGGGAGAAGTCTTGCTATTAGTAGTCATGTGAATTTGGTATTCGTTCGATATTTTGATGAGATGTATGTTGTCTTTCCTCTAGTGGTGTTATGTGAACGTCGACTACATGACACTTCACCATTGTTTGGGCCTAGAGGAAGGCATTGGGAAGTAATGAGTAGATGATGGGTTGCTAGAGTGACAGAAGCTTAAACCCCAGTTTATGAGTTGCTTCGTAAGGGGCTGATTTGGATCCATATGTTTCATGCTATGGTTAGGTTTACCTTAATACTTCTTTTGTAGTTGCGGATGCTTGCAATAGGAGTTAATCATAAGTGGGATGCTTGTCCAAGTAAGGACATCACCCAAGCACCGGTCCACCCACATACCAAATTATCAAAGTAGCAAACTCGAATCATATGAACGTGATGAAAACTAGCTTGACGATAATTCCCATGTGTCCTCGGGAGCGCTTTTCTCTATATGAGAGTTTGTCCAGGCTTGTCCTTTGTTATAAAAAGGATTGGGCCATCTTGCTGCACTTTATTTACACTTGTTACTTGTTACCCGTTACAAATTACCTTATCACAAAACTATCTGTTACCGATAATTTCAGTGCTTGCAGAGAATACCTTACTGAAAACCGCTTGTCATTTCCTTCTGTTCCTCGTTGGGTTCGACACTCTTACTTATCGAAAGGACTACGATAGATCCCCTATACTTGTGGGTCATCAAGACTCTTTTCTGGCGCCGTTGCCGGGGAGTGAAGCACCTTTGGTAAGTGGAATTTGGTAAGGAAGAATTTATATAGTGTGCTGAAATTTACTGTCACTTGCTACTATGGAAAGTAATCCTTTGAGGGGCTTGTTCGGGGTATCTTCACCCCGACCAGTAGAACAAATAGTTGCTCCTCAACCTACTGAACCTACTTAAAATGTTTACTTTGAAATTCCTTCGGGAATGATAGAAAAACTGCTGGCTAATCCTTTTACAGGAGATGGAACATTGCATCCCGATTTACACTTAATCTATGTGGATGAAGTTTGTGGATTATTTAGGCTTGCAGGTATGCCCGATGTTGTTATCAAGAAGAAGGTCTTCACTTTATCTTTGAAGGGAGAGGCGTTGACATGGTATAGTCTATGTGATGATATGGGATCATGTGACTACAAGCGATTGAAATTGGAATTTCATCAGAAGTTTTATCCTATGCATCTTGTTCATCGTGATCGTAATTATATATATAATTTTTGGCCTCGCGAAGGAGAAAGCATTGCTCAAGCTTGGGGGAGGCTTAAGTCAATGTTATATTCATGCCCCAACCATGAGCTCTCAAGAGAAATGATTATTCAAAATTTTTATGCTCGGCTTTCTGACAACAATCGCTCCATGCTCGATACTTCTTGCACTGGTTCTTTTATGATGAAGACTATTGAATTCAGATGGGATTTATTGGAGAGAATTAAATGCAACTCTGAAGATTGGGATCTCGAGGAAGGTAAGGAGTCAGGTATAACACCTAAGTTTGATTGTGTTAAATCTTTTATGGATACCGATGTTTTCCGTAAATTTAGCAGTAAATATGGACTTGACTCTGAGATAGTAGCTTCTTTCTGTGAATCATTTGCTACTTATGTTGATCTCCCTAAGGAGAAGTGGTTTAAATATCATCCTCCCATAGAAGTAAAAGTAGTTGAACCTATTAAAGTTGAAGAAAAGACTATCACTTATAATGATCCTATTGTTCCTACTGCTTATGTTGAGAAACCACCTTTCCCTGTTAGGATAAAGAATCATGCTAAAGCTTCAACTGTGGTTCGTAAAAGTAATACTAGAACTTATACACCTCCTGAGCAAGTTAAAGTTGAACCTAATATTGGTATGGTTAAAGATCTCTTGGCTGATAATATTGATGGGCATGTTATTTATTTCTATGAGGAGACTGCTAGAATTGCTAAGCCTGGTGCTAAAGATAAACATAGACCTATTATAGGCATGCCTGTTATTTCTGTTAAAATAGGAGATCATTGTTATCATGGCTTATGTGATATGGGTGCTAGTGCTAGTGCAATACCTCATTCCTTATACGAAGAAATTATGCATGATATTGCACCTGCTGAGATAGAAGATATCGATGTTACCATTAAGCTTGCCAATACAGATACTATATCACCGATTGGGATTGTTAGAGATGTTGAAGTCTTGTGTGGGAAGGTTAAATATCCTGCTGATTTTCTCGTTCTTGGTTCCCCACAAGATAGCTTTTGTCCCATTATATTTGGTAGACCCTTCTTGAATACTGTCAATGCTAGGATAGACTGCGAAAAGGATGTTGTTACTATTGGTTTGGATGATATGTCTCATGAGTTTAATTTTTCTAAATTTCATAGACAACCCCGTGATGAGGAATTGCCTAGTAAGGATGAAATTATTGGTGTTGCTTCTATTGCTGTGCCTCCTAATGATCCTTTAGAACAATATTTGCTTGACCATGAAAATGATATGTTTATGAATGAAAGAAGGGAAATAGATGAAGTATTCTTTAAACAGTGACCCATTCTGAAACACCACTTGCCTGTTGAAATCCTAGGGGATCCTCCTCCACCCAAGGGTGATCCCGTGTTTGAGCTTAAACCCCTACCTGATACTCTTAAATATGCTTATCTTGATGAAAAGAAGATATATCCTGTTATTATTAGTGCTAACCTTTCAGAGAAGGAGGAAGAAAAATTATTGAAAACTCTGAAGAAGCACCACGCTGCTATTGGATATACTCTTGATGATCTTAAGGGCATTAGTCCCACTCTATGTCAACACAAAATAAATTTGGAGAAAGACGCCAAACTAGTTATTGATCACCAACGATGGCTGAATCCTAAGATGAAAGAAGTGGTAAGAAAGGAAATATTAAAGCTGCTTGAGGCAGGTATAATTTATCCCGTTGCTGATAGTCAGTGGGTAAGTCCTGTCCATTGTGTCCCTAAGAAGGGAGGCATTACTGTCGTTCCTAATGATAAAGATGAATTGATCCCGCAAAGAATTACTACAGGTTATAGGATGGTAATTGATTTCCGCAAATTAAATAAAGCTACTAAAAAGGATCATTACCCCTTTCCATTCATTGATCAAATGCTAGAAAGATTATCCAAACATACATATTTTTGCTTTCTAGATGGTTACTCTAGTTTCTCTCAAATCAGCTGAGGATCAAGAAAAGACCACTTTTACTCGCCCTTTCGGTACTTTTGCTTATAGACGTATGCCTTTTGGTTTGTGTAATGCACCTTCTACCTTTCAAAGATGCATGATGGCTATATTCTTTGATTTTTGTGAAAAGATTTGTGAGGTTTTCATGGATGATTTCTCCGTTTATGGATCCTCTTTTGATGATTGCTTGAGCAACCTTGATCAAGTTTTGCAAAGATGTGAAGAAACTAATCTTGTCTTGAATTGGGAGAAATGTCACTTTATGGTTAATGAAGGCATTGTCTTGGGGCATAAAATTTCTGAAAGAGGTATTGAAGTTGATAAAGCTAAAGTTGATGCTATTGAAAAGATGCCATGTCCCAAGGACATCAAAGGTATAAGAAGCTTCCTTGGTCATGCCGGTTTTTATAGGAGGTTCATTAGGGACTTCTCAAAAATTTCTCGGCCTCTGACTAATCTATTACAAAAAGATATACCTTTTGTCTTTGATGATGATTGTGTAGAAGCATTTGAAATAGTTAAGAAAGCGTTGATTTCTGCACCTATTGTCCAGCCACCTGATTGGAATTTACCCTTTGAAATTATGTGTGATGCTAGTGATTATGCTGTAGGTGCTGTTCTAGGGCAAAGAGTTGATAAGAAATTAAATGTTATTCAATATGCTAGTAAAACTCTAGACAGTGCTCAGAGAAATTATGCTACTACTGAAAAAGAATTCTTAGCAGTTGTATTTGCTTGTGATAAGTTCAGACCTTATTTGTTGATTCTAAAGTAACTATTCACACTGATCATGCTGCTATTAAATACCTTATGGAAAAGAAAGATGCTAAGCCTAGACTTATTAGATGGGTTCTCTTGCTACAAGAATTTGATTTGCATATTACTGATAGAAAGGGAGCTGAGAACCCCGTTGTAGACAACTTGTCTAGGTTAGAGAATGTTCTTGATGACCCACTACCTATTGATGATAGCTTTCCTGATGAACAATTAAATATCATAAATGCTTCTCGTACTGCTCCATGGTATGCTGATTATGCTAATTACATTGTTGCTAAATTTATAGGGTCTTTTACATCTGTCTCCCTAACTCGAACCCACTACTCACATTTGCCCCTAATTCGAAAGCCTGCTCAAAAATGCCCCTCCGCCGTTATGTGCACTTATAGAAATACCCTTCTATGTCGTTACCGTCCGATCAAAGGCCTTTGACCGTGAACGGGACATTTTCTGGACATTTCTACCCCTCCCTCCATGTGTCACTTACTGGTGGGACCCACTCTCAAAAACTAAAATGGAAAAACCCTTTCTCTCACCCCCTCTCTCTCACACACACTTATATGTGGGGCCCCTCATCCATAGAAAAAAACTCTTTGTCACCTCCCCCTCTCTCTGTCTCTCTCCCTGCCGAACGACGGCCCGACGGCCGCTACCTCTCAACTCCGGCGAGAGTGCCAAACGGGCGCCGCCTTGGCCGCTGGCCTCCCCTAACGCTGCAATCCTTTCTCTCTTGTTCTCTCTCTGCCCCTTGCCTTCGTTCCTGTCCCGCCCTCTAGCCCTGTCATGCAAGCACTCCAGAGAGCGCCCCGTCACCGGCGTCTATCAAGTACATGGCCAACGGCAACCCGAAGCGCCGCCACCTCGCCAGGAATCTCATACGCCATGATCTCATCCTAACATCCTATGATTTTGACCAGAGACGTCCAGGACAGAGCACCACAACACATCTACCCCACCGCCTAGCTCGGACCGCCGCCTTCGATTCGACGCCGTTCAAGCACGTGAGCCGCTCCCAGTGGCTCCTATGGCATCCTGATGTACCAAAGAAGACCTGGGAGTCCTCCATAGCAAGCTCCATGGCCTCGGGCTGTATTCCCCATGAGATCTGAGCTCTGTCATGGCCGCCATCGTCGAAGTCGTTGCTCCAGTCTTCCCCTAACCCCAGCGGCGTCTCCATCATGCTCCTTAATGGCACATGCACGGTTTCCGTCTCCCTCCCCCTCGCATGGTAGCTGCCGCACTTGCGCCGCCCGGAGCCGCCGCGAGAATGGTCGCCACCGTTCGCTCCAGCAACCATATGGTCCGAAGAGCACATCACTGGACGCGGTTGAGCAAGGGCTATCGCCTTGTTCCCTCGGCTGGCCTCCTCGCAGCCTCACAGCGTGCCTCCGCCGTGGGATTTGGTCGCCGCCGGCATGTTCTTTTTTTTTCAAGATCGGCCCCACATGTAAGTGTGGGTGACAAAGAGGGTGAGAGAAAGTGTTTTTTGTTTTATTTTTTAAGAGTGGGACCCACTACTAAGTGGCACATGGACATAGGGGCAAAATTGTCAAAGAAACGGCTAGATAACGGTCAAACAGCTTTGACTGGACGGAAACGGCACGGAGGGGCATTTCTATAAGTGCAACTAACGGCGGAGGGGCAAATTTGAGCAGGCTTTTGAATTAGGGGTATATCTTATTAGGTGGTTCGAGTTAGGGACAGAAATGCAAATGGCCCAAATTTATACCACCTAGTTTCACATACCAGCAAAAGAAAAAGTTTTTCTATGATTTGAGACATTACTTTTGGGATGACCCACATCTTTATAAAGGAGGAGTAGATGGTGTTATTAGACGTTGTGTACCTGAGCATGAACAGGAACAGATCCTACGCAAGTGTCGCTCTGAGACTTATGGAGGACACCATGCTGGAGATAGAACTGCACATAAGGTATTGCAATCCGGTTTTTATTGGCCAACTCTCTTCAAGGATGCGCGTAAGTTTGTCTTATCTTGCGATGAATGTCAAGGAATTGGTAATATTAGTAGACGTCAGGAAATGCCTATGAATTATTCACTTGTTATTGAACCATTTGATGTTTGGGGCTTCGATTATCTGGGACCTTTTCCTTCCTCTAATGGCTATACACATATTTTAGTTGCTGTTGATTACGTTACTAAGTGGGTAGAAGCTATTCCAACTAGTAGTGCTGATCATAACACCTCTATTAAGATGCTTAAAGAAGTTATTTTTCCGAGGTTTGGAGTCCCTAGATATTCAATGACTGATGGTGGTTCACATTTTATTCATGGCGCCTTTCGTAAAATGCTTGCTAAGTATGATGTTAATCATAGAATTGCATCTCCTTATCATCCACAGTCTAGTGGTCAAGTAGAATTGAGTAATAGAGAGCTCAAACTAATTTTGCAAAAGACTGTTAATAGATCTAGAAAGAATTGGTCTAAGAAACTTGATGATGCATTATGGACCTATAGAACTGCATATAAAAACCCTATGGGTATGTCTCCATATAAAATGGTTTATGGAAAAGCATGTCACTTACCTCTCGAACTAGAACATAAAGCATATTGGGCCATTAAAGAGCTCAATTATGATTTGAAACTTGCCGGTGAAAAGAGCCTATTTGACATTAGCTCACTTGATGAATGGAGAACCCAGGCCTATGAGAATGCCAAACTGTTTAAAGAAAAAGTTAAAAGATGGCATGACAAAATGATACAAAAGCGTGAGTTTAATGTAGGTGATTACGTATTGCTATTCAACTCTCGTTTAAGATTTTTTTGCAGGAAAACTTCTCTCTAAATGGGAAGGCCCTTACGTTATCGAGGAGGTCTATCGTTTTGGTGCCATAAAAATCAACAACTTCGAAGGCACAAATCCAAAGGTGGTGAACGGTCAAAGAATCAAACATTATATCTCAGGTAATCCTATAAATGTTGAAACTAATGTTATTGAAACCGTAACCCCGGAGGAATACATAAGAGACACTTTCCAGAACATTTCAGACTCCGAAAAGGAATAGGTACGTGGTACGGTAAGTAAACCGACTCCAAAACAGTTCTAATGGCAATTTTTCTCCGTTTTGGAATATTTAAGAAAATAGGAAAATAACTAGTCCGGAAAGGACACGAGGCTTCCACGAGGGTGGGAGGCGCGCCCTACCCCCCTGGGCACGCCCCCTGTCTCGTGGGCACCCCGTGCGCTCTCTGGACTCCGTTTTCTTGCACGATACTTCTTTTGGTTGGTAAAAATTCATTATATAATCCCCCAAAGGTTTTGACCACCGTACCACACAAATATCCTCTGTTTTTGTTTTGAGCTGTTTTTTGCCGCAGATTTGGAGCAAGATGTCATCTCAGGAGTCCGACGAAGAGAGCTATGTATCCCACCTCATTGCTGACCCAAAGACCTATGGGGATCTATCTCCTTGTGGTCGAACTACGGATGAGGAGGAGGATGCTCATTTGATGAGGATCAACGATTCAAGTCAGAGGAGGAGGATGTCCCTCTACCTCAAACTGGGGATATGCATGTGAAGTTCAAGAAGTCTAGTCTCCCTAAGAGGGCTAAACTATCTAACAATCGATCTATTCCTTCTTGTTTTCGGCAGAAAAGCAAAGGAGATTTATGTGACAAGATCTTGAAGCTAGAGTCGGAGGTTGATGATTTAAAGGAGAAAATTGCTCTTCTCAATTACAACATGAAGAAGCTGAAAGCACAATTTACATCATCAACAACACCACCTTCATCACCTCCGAAGAAAGAGATATAATCACATGGGTATGGGCACTCCCCTTGGCAACTGCCAAGCTTGGGGGAGGTGCCCCGGTATCGTATCACCATCACACTCCTATCTTTACCTATTTCTTAGTTCGATCCTTTTGGTAATATCTTGATCTAGTAGAATAAAATTTTAGTATGATTTAGTTTTGAGTTTTGCCTTATGATCCTTCTATGTAATCGAGTCCGTGAGCTATATATAATAAAGATTAGTGTTGAGTCAAGGGCTTGATTATCTTGCTATGATCTTGAAGGAATAAAAGAAAGAGAAAGAATAAAAAGAAGTAAAGAGATCATATTGATCTTATGGAGAGTAATGACTTCACATATAAAGAGTATGATGATTAAAAGTTGTTGAGAGTTGACAAACATAGTTTTGGTCATCGTTGCAATTAATAGGAAGTAATAAAGAAAGAGAGGTTTCACATATAAATATACTATCTTGGACATCTTTTATGATTGTGAGCACTCATTACAATATGACATGCTAAAGAGTTGATGTTGGACAAGGAAGACAATGTAATGGGTTATGTTTTCTTATATCTGAAATAAACTATATTGTCATGGATCATCCAATATGTTGAGCTTGCCTTTCTCCCTCATGCTAGCCAATTCTTTGCACCAAGTAGAGATACTACTTGTGCTTCCAAATACCCTTAAACCCAGTTTTGCCATGAGAGTCCACCATATCTACCTATGGATTGAGTAAGATCCTTCAAGTAAGTTGTCATCGGTGCAAGCAATAAAAATTTCTCTCTAAATATGTATGATTTATTAGTGTGGAGAAAATAAGCTTTATACGATCTTATGATGTGGAAGAAATAAAAGCGACGGACTGCATAATAAAGGTCCATATCACAAGTGGCAATATAAAGTGACGTTCTTTTGCATTAAAATTTCGTGCATCCAACCATGAAAGCGCATGACAACCTCTGCTTCCCTCTGTGAAGGGCCTATCTTTTACTTTTATCTTCTACCCTTATGCAAGAGTCATGGTGATCTTCACCTTTCGTTTTTACATTTTATCCTTTGGCAAGCACATTGTGTTGGAAAGATCCTGATATATATATCCAATTGGATCTAAGTTAACATGAATCATTATTGTTGACATTACCCTTGAGGTAAAAGGTTGGGAGGCGAAACTATAAGCCCCTATCTTTCTCTGTGTCCGATTAAATCTCCGTAACCACAAGTATTGCGTGAGTGTTAGCAATTGTGAAAGAGTAAATGATAGTTGAGTATGTGGACTTGCTGAAAAGCTCTTACATAGACTCTTTCCGATGTTACGATAAATTGCAATTGCTTCAATGACTGAGATTATAGTTTGTTAGTTCTCAATGAAGTTTCTGATTCATACTCGACATTGTGAATAGATTATTACTTGAGCATAAGAAATCACATGACAATATATATATATATATATATATATATGTTGTTGTTATAAGAATGATCATGATGCCCTCATGTCCGTATTTTATTTTATCGACACCTCTATCTCTAAACATGTGGACATATTTATCGTTATCGGCTTCCGCTTGAGGACAAGCGAGGTCTAAGCTTGGGGGAGTTGATACGTCCATTTTGCATCATGCTTTTATATTGACATTATTGCATTATGGGCTGTTATTACACGTTATGTCACAATACTTATGCCCATTCTCTCTTATTTTGCAAGGTTTACATGAAGAGGGAGAATGCCTGCAGCTAGAATTCTGGGCTGGAAAAGGAGCAAATATTTAGAGACCTATTCTGCGCAACTCCAAAAGTCCAGAAACTCCACGGAAGTCATTTTTGGAAATAATAAAAAATACTGAGCGAAGAAAATACCAGAGGGGGCCCACACCCTGGCCACGAGGGTGGGGGCGCGCCCTACCCCCTGGGCGCGCCCCCTGCCTCGTGGGCCCCCTGCCTGGCCTCCGGTGCCCATCTTATGCTATATGAAGTCTTTTATCCGAGAAAAAATCATAAGCAAGCTTTCGGGAAGAAACTCCGCCGCCACGAGGCGGAACCTTGGCGGAACCAATCTAGGGCTCCGGTAGAGCTGTTCTGCCGGGGAAACTTCCCTCCGGGAGGGGGAAATCATCGCCATCACCATCACCAACGATCCTCTCATCGGGAGGGGGTCAATCTCCATCAACATCTTCACCAGCACCATCTCCTCTAAACCCTAGTTCATCTCTTGTATCCAATCTTTGTCCCACAGCCTCAGATTGGTACCTGTGGGTTGCTAGTAGTGTCGATTACTCCTTGTAGTTGATGCTAGTTGGTTTATTTGGTGGAAATCATATGTTCAGATCCTATATGCATATTAATACTCCTCTGATTATGAACATGAATATGCTTTGTGAGTAGTTACGTTTGTTCCTGAGGACATGGGAGAAGTCTTGCTATTAGTAGTCATGTGAATTTGGTATTCGTTCGATATTTTGATGAGATGTATGTTGTCTTTCCTCTAGTGGTGTTATGTGAACGTCGACTACATGACACTTCACCATTGTTTGGGCCTAGAGGAAGGCATCGGGAAGTAATAAGTAGATGATGGGTTGCTAGAGTGACAGAAGCTTAAACCCCAGTTTATGAGTTGCTTCGTAAGGGGCTGATTTGGATCCATATGTTTCATGCTATGGTTAGGTTTACCTTAATACTTCTTTTGTAGTTGCGGATGCTTGCAATAGGAGTTAATAATAAGTGGGATGCTTGTCCAAGTAAGGACAGCACCCAAGCACCGGTCCACGCACATCCCAAATTATCAAAGTAATGAACGCGAATCATATGAACGTGATGAAAACTAGCTTGACGATAATTCCCATGTGTCCTCGGGAGCGCTTTTCTCTATATAAGAGTTTGTCCAGGCTTGTCCTTTGCTATAAAAAGGATTGGGCCATCTTTCTGCACTTTATTTACACTTGTTACTTGTTACCCGTTACAAATTACCTTATCACAAAACTATCTGTTACCGATAATTTCAGTGCTTGCAGAGAATACCTTACTGACAACCGCTTGTCATTTCCTTCTGCTCCTCGTTGGGTTTGACACTCTTACTTATCGAAAGGACTACGATAGATCCCCTATACTTGTGGGTCATCAGCTGGAGGTGTCTTTTTTTCCAACTTTAGTTGAATCGAGTTCGACTATGCCCGATCCTTCTTGAAGGTTAAAACAACACACTTGATGAAAAATCGTTGTGGTTTTGAAGCGTAGGTAAGAACGGTTCTTGCTAGAAGCCCGTAGTAGCCACGTAAAACTCGCAACAACAAAGTAGAGGACGTCTAACTAGTTTTTGCAGGGCATGTTGTGATGTGATATGGTCAAGACGTGATGAGATATAAATTGTTGTATGAGATGATCTTGTTTTGTAACCGTTATCGGCAACTGGCAGGAGCCTTGTAGTTGTCGCTGTTGGGGAACGCAGTAATTTCAAAATTTCCTATGATCACACAAGATCTATCTATGTGATGCATAACAACGAGTGGGAGAGTGTGTCCACTTACCCTCGTAGACCGAAAGCGGAAGCGTTATATCAACGCGGTTGATGTAGTCATACGTCTTCACGATCCGACCGATCCTAGCACCGAACGGATGGCACTCCGTGTTCAGCACACGTTCAGCTCGATGACGTCCCTCGTACTCTTGATCCAGTTGAGGCCGTGGGAGAGTTCCGTCAGCACGACGGTGTGGCGACGGTGATGATGAAGTTACTGGTGCAGGGCTTCTCCTAAGCACTACGACGATATGACCGAGGTGTGTAACTGTGGAGGGGGGCACCGCACACGGCTAAGACAAATATTGTGTGTACTTTGGGGTGCCCCCTCCCCACGTATATAAAGGAGGGAGGGAGGAGGAGGTCGTCCTAGGAGGAGGCGCGCACCAAGGAGGGGGGCAATCCTACTCCAAGTAGGTTTGCCCCCCCTTTCCTATTCCTACTAGGAGAAGGAGGAAAGAGGAGGAGGGGAGAAGGAAAGAGGGGGCCGGCCCCCAAATCCTAAACCAATTCGGTTTGGGCCTAGGGGGGGCGCCCCACACCTTTCTTGCTGCCCTCTTTCTCTACTAGGGCCCAATAAGGCCCATAGACTCCCCGGGAGGTTCCGGTAACCTCCCAGTACTCTGAAACATACCCGATACACTTCAGAACCCTTCCGGTGTCCGAATATGACCTTCCAATATATCAATCTTTATGTCTCGACCATTTCGAGACTCCTCGTCTTGTCCGTGATCTCATCTGGGACTCTGAACAACCTTCGGTACATCAAATCACATAACTCATAATACAAATCGTCATCGAACGTTAAGCGTGCGGACCCTACGGGTTTGAGAACTATGTAGACATGACCGAGACACATCTCCGGTCAATAACCAATAGCGGAACATGGATGCTCATATTGGCTCCTACATATTCTACGAATATCTTTATCGTTCAAACCACATAACAACATACGTTGTTCCCTTTGTCATCGGTATGTTACTTGCCCGAGATTCGATCGTCGGTATCTCAATACCTAGTTCAACCTCGTTACCGAAAAGTCTCTTTACTCGTTCCGTAATTGTCGGGGATATACCCCGCGGTATGACCCGGCCGGGAGTATGACCCGGCCGGACTTGGCGCTTCATCGTAACCCGACGGAGGATTGGCGACTCATGAGCCTGGCGACTTAATGTAACCCCGACGGCGGGTCAGACAGAAGAGTAGGCCCAAGGCCCAGAAGGCCGGCTCATGTTATGGTGGGCCGGCTTAAGGAGAAAGGGATGATGAATATTTCCTTTACGAGGGAGCAAGACCCGAACTTGTATTCAACTTGTAAGAAAAGATAGACTAGTCCTAGTCCTACTAGGACTCCGCATGTAACCCGCCCCTCTAACTTATATAAGGAGGGGCAGGGCACCCCAAAGAGGGACAAGCAACAAGAAACAATCTCTAGGGCTAGACACAAAGAGCCGGCTTACCGGCGACTCTCTTATGAGCATAATGAGATCTAGCCACAAATAGCATGTAGGGCTATTACCGGATGATGTTTCCCGGGGCCCGAAGCTGTCTAAATCCTTGTCTTGTGTTGCGTCTCTCGATTCCACTCAACCCCTCTCAAGCTAGCACATAGATGCGCTGGCCTCGCGACTAAGTCCTAACACTAAGGACATCTGCCGTGACAAATCCACGACAGTTGGCGCCCACCGTGGGGCTCGTGCACGGTGGTGTTGAGTTCTTGGAGGGATCTGTTCTTAGGGTTTCGAGAACTTTGCGATCAGCCGGATAAAGAAGAACCGGCGCGGAATAATTGTGCAAGATGACCCGACGTGGGACAGTCATTTGGCAGAGCCGACGTGTTCATTGTTTATGATCATAGTTGTGATTAATTCTACAGAGCCATGACAAGAGCTAAAGGCTGCGAACGGCCGCCGGAGGCGCCCTGATGATACACCAGCCAGATCGTTTCCGTGGACAACCACAAGTTGCCAATCTGAGACGGTCAAGAAAATCCCGTTGCGATAGTCCGAATACTATTCTATAGACCAAAGGAGGTATTGAATTAAGTCCCAAGGCAGCGTTCCGGTTTGATCAACGCGTCGATATCCGCATGCTTTGTTTCCGCTGATTATACTACTTCCAAACCATAGCTGCTGGTGCGACTACATGTCATTGTACAAAAGAAGAAACAAAAAGCATGGTCGGAGGCCCAAGCGTGCACGTCACCGACCGCACGTGCGTATGCTGCAGTTGCAGGAGAAAAAAAAATTGCGACGACCGCCGATGGATCATGTGCGTGCACGGCTGCTGCATTGGTTGAGAGGATATTCAGGTGGATCAAGGAAAAGGAGATAAAGCCGGCTACGTATGGATTGCACTACTAGTACAATACAAAATCGGACTGATGTGCCATCACAAAGGCTTAAGGGATTTGAACTGTTATCGTACTCTTCGAAGACCCGGAGTCCAGATAAAAAAAGCAGTTTATACCAATCTAATGTCGCGTGGGATGGCTGGGCCCAGCTGCTCATTTTATCTGCTGGTGCACGCCGTCCAGGGTCAAACCTCGAAGAGAGGAGCGCAACAGTACTTCCCGCGTGCACGGCAGGGTGCTGCATGCCCTTTGTCCTATCCGTTCAACCCATGAGCCGCCAGAACAAAAATTGCGCAAGGATTAAAGCAAGGCACTTATTGCTATCCTCGTGAAGGCCATGGTACGGGAGTACCAGTACTCAGACAACAATCTGTCTAACTACATCCAGCATTATATGGCGCCAGTGTCCGTGTTCACCCGATAACAAATATCAGGTGCTATTTTCCCTTTATTTTTTCATCACATACATTATTTCATCTGAAAAACAATTACTTTGTCCCGTAATATTTTTACGCAAGATAGTCATTCAGGACAAGGGTGTTGTACAGCGGATATGGAGTGCGCACCAGTATAACTCTGCACTGGCATCCGTTCGTGTCATGTTGCTTGACGGATACGCGTACAAGTCACCGCCCCCGCTGTTCAGTTTACATCCGTATGCACCTGCGGCCGATTCTCTCGTTCGTGTCAGCTTACAACACCTGCGATCGACTCGCCTGCCCGCACCGGCTTACAACGCCATGGCCGGCTCATCTATCCGCTTCGGCGAACGACTCACTGGTGGTTAATTTCCGCTTCACCATCGTGATCTTCAAACACCGTGGCTGATAATTTTCGGCCTAACATATCAAGGTGAAATCTGTCCAATCAATTTTTATTGATATATTTTTTATTCTTTAAAAGAACAAATTACTCCGGCCTGCGATATTATCTATTCAGGAGCAATTATTCATTGCAAAAGCTATGGCTATGTCATCGATGTATAGCTCGCGCCACCATTATAATGCGCTAGCATCTGACCATACCATCAAGCTCGATGAATCTATGTGCAAGCCGTCATTCTGCAGACCAGTTTACGTCAACATGATTGGCCGACTCGCTGTCCGCGCCGGCTTACAAACATCGCGGTCGACTCACCCGTCTGCACCGGTTTACCACGCCGCGGCCGGTTCACCCGTGAGCGACTTCAAACTTCACCTAGCAATCATCAATTTCACGGCGGATTATTTCCGGCCTGGCACGTCAGGCGATATCCATCTAAAATATATTTTATTGGTACATATTATTTTTTGTCAAAGAACAGTTTATCTTTGCCTTGGTCTGCGAAATTGTTTATACAGGACAATTGCCGCGCCTTGGGCTACCAGTTGCCATCTCCACGACCGCGCATTGAGCCGCCGACGCCTTTACCGGTTTCCGCTTCTGAACCGCCCGCCGCGATTTAAGCCTGAGCTGCACCTGCCGTGCGATGAGCCGCCGGGGCTGTGTTGAGTCGCCCCTGCTGTGTTGACCCGCCATGGGTTGCCGGTCTACCTGAGCTGTTTTCTGTTGCGTTGAATGGATCATCGGTCATCCGAACAAATCAGGTGATATCCATCTAAGATTATTTTATTAGCGCATATTGTTTTTTGTCAAAAAACAATCACTTTGGTATGTACACTTTTATGTGCAGGACAATGATTCATCATAAAGATGGTGTAATGCCGTATCCATGGAGTGTGCGGTAGCATCATCATGTAACGGCATCTGCGACCGCTTACTGTTCAACAGGTGGGCGCAAGCCGCCACCCCTGCGGTCCGGTCTACATCAACGCGCCAGCCGACTCGCCCATCCGCGCGGCCTTACAATGCCACGGACGACTTGCCCGTCCACCTCACGGCCGGCTCACATGTCTCCGCCGACTTACAAGGTGACGAACAACTTACTCGTCCGCCCCCACGGCCGACTCGGCGTCCGCGTCGCTTACCGCTCCTGCGATTGACTCGCCCGACCGCACCGGCTTACAACGCCGCGGCCGGCTCATCTGTCTGCTCCCGCGGCCGACTCGGCCGTGATTGGTTTCAGCTTCACCGTGATGATCATCGACTCCGCGGTGGATAATTTCTGGCCTGACATATCAAGTGAAATCAATCCAGTAAATTTTTATATATTATATATTGTTTTCTTTAAAAAGAGCAATTACTCTGGCTTGCGAGGTTTTTGATACAGGACAATTGTTCACTACATCAACACAACGTGGTTGACTCGCCCATCCGCGCGGCTTACCGCGCCGGCGATCGATTCGCCCGTCCGGACCGGCTTACAACACCACGGCCGGCTCATCTGTCTGTGCCGCCTCTGATGCAACGGTCGTCTTTACCATCCGTCTCTCGCGGGTTGGTCTATATAAACACACTGGGCCGCACCTGTATGCATGAGCTATTTACTGAATATGAGCGAGTCACTGCTTGGGAAGCCCGGTTTTCTTCCAACAAATTGGAGGCGAATTATCATGTATTATCAGCCGCTGTCTGCATTGGATGGTTCAATGGGCAGGCGCACAAGTCGCCGCCACTACAGTTTGGTTAACTTCAAAACATCCAGTTGGAAGGAACCATTGGCCGAGCTGCTGACACAGGATCATTTATAACCCGCCGCAGTCACTTCAACCTTCTGTGGATTCACATCGCGCTATCAATACCAATGATATACACCTCTATGATCAATATGGAGAATCTCAAAGCCAACTCCTCGAGTCGTCTTGAGACTCGGGGGCTACAATGATATGACTCGGCAGCATTGGTTGGTTTCAATGCATTCAAGAACTCCGGGTCATTGGAGGGAAAAATAACCCGGTCCCGGAGGCTACCGCCATATTGGTAAAAAGTTTAAAGGCCGTCGGAAAATTTCCGGTTTAGATCCGGCTCAAGAGACTTGACATCTCCCACAAAGCACTGAAGCTCTTAAATATCCGGTTTAAAATCCGGTTCAAGGGAAATTTATCTGCCACAAAGTTTTGAAGCTGTCAAATCCGGTTCAAGGTAAATTTGTTTATCACAAAGCTTTGAAACTCTCAATATCCAGTTTTTCCGGTTCAAAAAGAATTTATCTCTCGCAAAAGTTCGAGTTCTCAGGAAAAATTAAAGGGACCAAAAAGAGTCTGTTACAAAGCACAACCCAAACATAGGTACCCTGCTTTAATGACCATTGGGAGCTGATCGTATTCGAATTTAGCTTAACCCTTTTGGTGTGACCCTGATCGTATTCGAATCAGAGTCGTTAAATATTCTCATGATCACTAGGGGGCTTCCTGTTCAAACATAGGTCGTATTCGAACCAAAGAGAACATAGCTGTCGGTACCCTTTTGATCGGCACACTGCCGAGCTCACTAGGGGGCTTCTTGATCGTATTCGAATCATAGCTCAACCCCTTTGGGAACCGACGTGGATCGTATTCGAATCAGCGTCGTTAAACAACTCTCAAGGTCATTTGGGGGCTTCCTGTTCAAACATAGGTCGTATTCGAACCAAAGAGAACATAGCTGTCGGTACCCTCTTGATCGGCAACGCCACAGCCACTGGGGGCTATATGATCGTATTCGAATCTTAGCTTAACCCCTTTGGGACGGTTTTCTGGTCGTATTCGAATCAGAAGCCTCAAATTTTTTGAAATCTCTTTTTGCAAACAATTTTTGGATTTTATTTGAAGCTCTTTTGATCATATCTAAAGTGTATATGAGTGGTTGCTATTTAACCCGGTTTGACTTTGGATGATAAGTCACCATCATATGACAATCATAAACATTTGGAAGTCTTGATTTCTAAAGATTGGGTTATCACCCTTACTGCACAGGTCAGATAAACCGGCAGTGAAAATTCAATATCATAGGTATAATATTATTATTATAGTTATGTTTCAAAGTTATGATTCATAACAGGCTTATCTGTGACTCCTTGTTACACATCAATGGTTATTTGTGAGATATTATGACCCGCCCTGCGGTAAACCGCCAAGGGATCTTGTGATCTAATTATGTGCAGGATAAGACTACATTTGGGTGGTTACCCGCCCTGGTTTTTGACGTTAAGTCGCCAGGGCATATGTTGTTTAAACTCTGCAGGATTTACAGAGCTATGACTTACATAAATGATTAAATTCAAGCCCATCATCAAAGATGGAAATTGGTGTCTCAAAAGGGTTATACATAAATGATTAAATTCAAGCCCATCATCAAAGATGGAAATTGGTGTCTCAAAAGGGTTATCAATTCTTGATTTTCTCAAAGGCTATAAGCCGACGGGTTGTACAAATTCTGGCTTACAATGGAGGCGTATTAAATCGCCATCAGCCAAGAGCCGTCGGGTATTTAAACTCTGGAGTTAATTATCAACAGATGAGGTATTCAAAGTCGCTGTGGCGCAATGGCTATTATTTTATCAATGTATATGATTTATTCTACAATGGAAGGAATAGTCCCGAGTCGCTGCAGGCTTACGACCCGGCACTTGGGGGCTACATTATTTAAATTGAGATCACATCAAATATGCAAGTCCCATGTCACTGCCAGCATGCACCATGGCACTTGGGGGCTAATGTAAGGACATTTTTTGCTCAACTTATTGAAGACCCGACTCATCACATTGTAATGAGCCGGCCCTTGGGGGCTACCAATTGCTCCTGTCGAAAATTCAAGGTAAACAAGCCTTAATCTATTATATTGAAAGATCCACTACTCAGTTGGTAGAGTACAAAGCTCTTAACCTTGTGGACGTGGGTTCAAGCCCCATGGTGGAGATTACATCATATGATGTTATTATCAATGAATCATATACAAAGTCCAAGCTCAGTAATATCTTACTAAGCCGGCCCTTGGGGGCTACACGTTGCTGCTCAAGTTTACATGGTTATATCTACAAAGTCCTTGCTCATTATTGCATAATGACCTGGCCCTTGGGGGCTACACTGGTTGAAGGTTTTATGAGCATAAGGCAATTACAAGTCCCAGGTTGCTGTAAGCATGACAACCCGACGCTTGGGGGCTACAGGTGATATGCATATAAGGGAGAAAAATCTTCAAATTCTCAGTTTGGAGTAGACCAGATTAACCCGGTGTCTGCAACAATCATGACCCGGCGTTATTTATTTATAACCCGACAATTTTGGCAATCATAAATTGGCAAGATCTACATCTTTAAGCCGGTTGAATATCAGTTGAATATTTCAAGACCAATATTTTTGTCAAGTCAGAGCATTGAAGGCCGACTCAAATGGATTATTTCTTATAATATTTCTCTACAAGAGCCAATGTCAGCAAATTGGTTATGAAGCTGGCCTATTGACCCAGATTTTTTAGAAGAAGTGCCTGGATTTTTTGCATTGGCAAGGTTTGGACATATCTGTTAAAAGAGATTTGCTATAAGATCTTGAGTATGCATCCAAGAGGAAAATGACAAGGACTTAAAGATGATCAAGTGCCGGTTCAGGAAAATATTTAACCCGGAGCACAACCTATCAAGTTTATTCTTGTGTTTATTTTACAGGATCAGTTTAACATGGATGAATCCAAATTAAACTGGGGGCTAATGTCGGGGATATACCCCGCGGTATGACCCGGCCGGGAGTATGACCCGGCCGGACTTGGCGCTTCATCGTAACCCGACGGAGGATTGGCGACTCATGAGCTTGGCGACTTAATGTAACCCCGACGGCGGGTCAGACAGAAGAGTAGGCCCAAGGCCCAGAAGGCCGGCTCATGTTATGGTGGGTCGGCTTAAGGAGAAAGGGATGACGAATATTTCCTTTACGAGGGAGCAAGACCCGGACTTGTATTCAACTTGTAAGAAAAGATAGACTAGTCCTAGTCCTACTAGGACTCCGCATGTAACCCGCCCCTCTAACTTATATAAGGAGGGGCAGGGCACCCCAAAGAGGGACAAGCAACAAGAAACAATCTCTAGGGCTAGACACAAAGAGCCGGCTTACCGGCGACTCTCTTATGAGCATAATGAGATCTAGCCACAAACAGCATGTAGGGCTATTACCGGATGATGTTTCCCGGGGCCCGAAGCTGTCTAAATCCTTGTCTTGTTTTGCGTCTCTCGATTCCGCCCAACCCCTCTCAAGCTACCACATAGATGCGCTGGCCTCGCGATTAAGTCCTAACACTAAGGACATCTGCCGTGACAAATCCACGACAGTAATGCATCATCCCGTAACTAACTCATTAGTCACATTGCTTGCAAGGCTTATAGTGATGTGCATTACCGAGTGGGCCCAGAGATACCTCTTTGATACACGGAGTGACAAATCCTAATCTCGATCTATGCCAACCCAACAAACACCTTCGGAGACACCTGTAGAGCATCTTTATAATCACCCAGTTACGTTGTGACATTTGATAGCACACAAGGTGTTCCTCCGGTATTCGGGAGTTGCATAATCTCATAGTCAGAGGAACATATATAAGTCATGAAGAAAGCAATAGCAATAAAACTCAACGATCATAATGCTAAGCTAACGAATGGGTCTTGTCCATCACATCATTCTCTAATGATGTGACCCCGCTGATCAAATGACAACACATGTCTATGGCTAGGAAACTTAACCATCTTTGATTAATGAGCTAGTCAAGTAGAGACATACTAGGGACACTCAATTTGTCTATGTATTCACACATGTACTATGTTTCCGGTTAATACAATTCTAGCATGAATAATAAAAATTTATCATGATATAGGGAAATATAAATAACAACTTTATTATTGCCTCTAGGGCATATTTCCTTCAGTCTCCCACTTGCACTAGAGTCAATAATCTAGTTCTCATCGCCATGTGATTTAACACCAATAGTTCACATCGTCATGTGATTTAACACTCTATAGTTCACATCGCCGTGTGACCAATATCCAAAGGGTTTACTAGAGTCAATAATCTAGTTTCACATCACCATGTGATTAACATCCAAAGAGTACTAAGGTATGATCATGTTTTGTTTGTGAGAGAATTTTAGTCAACGGGTCTGCCACATTCAGATCCATATGTATTTTGCAAATTTCTATGTCTACAATGCTCTGCACGGAGCTACTCTAGCTAATTTCTCCCACTTTCAATATGTATCCAGATTGAGACTTGGAGTCATCCGGATCGGTGTCAAAACTTGCATCGGCGTAACCCTTTACGACGAACTTTTTGTCACCTACATAACCGAGAAACATATCCTTATTCTACTAAGGATAATTTTGACCGTTGTCCAGTGATCCATTCCTGGATCACTATTGTACCCTCTTGCCAAACTCATGGTGAGGTACACAATAGGTTTGGTACACAGCATAGCATACTTCATAGAACCTATGACTGAGGCATAGGGAATGACTTTTCATTCTCTTTCTATTTTCTGCCGTGGTCGGGTTTTGAGTCTTTACTCAACTTCACACCTTGCAACACAGGCAAGAACTCCTTCTTTGACTGTTCCATTTTGAACTACTTCAAAATCTTGTCAAGGTATGTACTCATTGAAAAAACTTATCAAGCGTCTTGATCTATCTCTATAGATATTGATGCTCAATATGTAAGCAACTTCATCGAGGTCTTTCTTTGAAAAACTCCTTTAAAACACTCCTTTATGCTTTCCAGAAAATTTTATATCATTTCTGATCAACAATATGTCATTCACATATACTTATCAGAAATGTTGTAGTGCTCCCACTCACTTTCTTGTAAATACAGGCTTCACCACAAGTCTGTATAAAACTATATGCTTTGATCAACTCATCAAAGCGTATATTCCAACTCCGAGATGCTTGCACCAGTCCATAGATGGATTACTGGAGCTTGCACATTTTATTAGCACCTTTAGGATTGACAAAACCTTCTAGTTGCATCACATACAACTCTTCTTTGATAAATCCATTAAGGAGTGCAGTTTTGTTATCCATTTGCCAGATTTCATAAAATGCGGCAATTGCTAACATGATTTAGACAGACTTAAGCATCGCTACGAGTGAGAAAATCTCATCGTAGTAAACACCTTGAACTTGTCGAAAACCTTACGAGACAAGTCGAGCTTTGTAGATAAACACTACCATCAGTGTCCGTCTTCCTCTTGAAGATCCATTTATTCTCAATGGCTCACCGATCATCGAGCAAGTCAATCAAGTCCAGACTTTGTTGTCATACATGGATCCCATCTCAGATTTCATGGCCTCAAGCCATTTTGCGGAATCTGGGCTCATCATCGCTTCCTCATAGTTCGTAGGTTCGTCATGGTCAAGTAACATGACCTCCAGAACAGGATTACCGTACCACTCTGGTGCGGACCTTACTCTGGCTGACCTACGAGGTTCAGTAGTAACTTGATCTGAAGTTTCATGATCATCATCATTAACTTCCTCACTAATTGGTGTAGGCATCACTAGAACTGATTTCTGTGTTGAACTTCTTTCCAATTCGGGAGCAGGTACAATTACCTCATCAAGTTCTACTTTCCTCCCACTCACTTCTTTCGAGAGAAACTCCTCTAGAAAGGATCCATTCTTAGCAACGAATGTCTTGCCTTTGGATCTATGATAGAAGGTGTACCCAACATTTTCTTTTGGGTATCCTATGAAGACACACTTCTCTGATTTGGGTTCGAGCTTATCAGGTTGGAACTTTTTCACATAAGCATCACAACCCCAAACTTTAAGAAACAACAATTTAGGTTTCTTGCCAAACCATAGTTCATACGATGTTGTCTCAACGGATTTAGATGGTGCCCTATTTAACGTGAATGTAGCTATCTCTAATGCATAACCCCAAAACGGTAGTGGTAAATTGGTAAGAAACATCACAGATCGCACCATATCTAATAAAGTACGGTTATGACGTTCGGACACACCATTATGCTGTGGTGTTCTAGGTGGCGTGATTTTGTGAATATATTCCACATTGTTTTTAAACGAATGCCAAACTCATAACTCAAATATTCGTCTCCACGATCAGATCGTAGAAACTTTATTTTCTTGTTACGATGATTTTCCACTTCACTCTGAATATTTTTGAACTTTTCAAAATGTTTCAAACTTGTGTTTCATTAAGTAGATATACCCATATCTACACAAAATCATCTGTGAAGGCCAGAAAATAATGATACCCGCCGCGAGCCTCAACACTCATCGGACCGCATACATCAGTATGTATTATTTCTAACAACTCAGTTGCTCGCTCCATTGTTCCAGAGAACGGAGTCTTAGGCATCTTGCCCATGAGGCATGGTTCGCAAGCATCAAGTGATTCATAATCAAGTGATTCAAAAAGCCCATCAGTATGGAGTTTCTTCATGCGCTTTACACCAATATGACCTAAACGGCAGTGCCACAAATAAGTTGCACTATCATTATTAACTTTGCATCTTTTGGCTTCAATATTTCTGAATATGTGTATCACTACTATCGAGATTCAATAAACCATTTACATTGACTGTATGACCATAGAAGGTTTTATTCATGTAAATAGAACAACAATTATTTTTTGACTTGAATGAATAACTGTATTGCAATAAACATGATCCAATCATATACATGCTCAACGCGAACACCAAATAACATTTATTTTAGGTTCAACACTAATCCCGAAGGTAAAGGGAGTGTGCGATGGTGATCTTATCAACCTTGGAATCACTTCCAACACACATCATCACCTCGCCCTTAACTAGTCTCTGTTTATTTTGCAACTCCCGTTTTGAGTTACTACTCTTAGCAAATGAACCAGTATCAAATACCGAGGGGTTTCTATAAACACTAGTAAAGTACACATGAATAACATGTATATCCAATATAACTTTGTTCACTTTGCCATCCTTCTTATCTGCCAAGTATCTAGGGCAGTTCCACTTCCAGTGACCATTTACTTTGCAGTAGAAGCACTCAGTTTCAGGCTTGGGTCTAGCTTTGGGCTTCTTCATGGGAGTGGCAACTTGCTTGTCATTCTTTCTTGAAGTTCCCTTTCTTTCCTTGCCCTTTTACTTGAAACTAGCGGTCTTGTCAACCATCAACATTTGATGCTTTTCTTGATTTCTACCTTCGTCGATTTCAGCATCACGAAGAGCTCGGGAATCGTTTTCGTCATCCCTTGCATATTATAGTTCATCGCGAAGTTCCAGTAATTTGGTGATAGTGACTACAGAACTCTGTCAATCACTATTTTATCTGGAAGATTAACTCCCTCTTGATTCAAACGATTGTAGTACTCAGACAATCTGAGCACATGCTCACTGGTTGAGCTATTCTCCTCCATCTTGTAGGCAAAGTACTGTCAGAGGTTTCATACCTCTTGACACGAGCATGAGTATGAAATACCAATTTCAACTCTTGGAACATCTTATATGCTTCGTGGCGTTCAAAACATTTTTGAAGTCCCGGTTCTAAGTCGTAAAGCATGGTGCACTAAACTATCAAGTAGTCATTATACCGAGCTTGTCAAACGTTCATAACGTCTGCATCTGCTCCTGCAATAGGTCTGTCACCTAGCGGTACATCAAGGACATAATTCTTCTGTGCAGTCATGAGGACAATCCTCAGATCACGGACCAAGTCCGCATCATTGCTACTATCATCTTTCAACTTATTTTTCTCTAGAAACATATCAAAAATAAACGTGGACCTACATCGCGAGCTATTGATCTACAACATAGTTATGCAAATACTATCAGGACTAAGTTCATGATAAATTAAGCTCAGTTAATCATATTACTTAAGAACTCCCACTTAGATAGACATCCCTCTAGTCATCTAAATGATCACGTGATCAATATCAACTAAACCATGTCCGATCATCACGTGAGATGGAGTAGTTTTCAATGGTGAACATCACTATGTTGATCATATCTACTACATGATTCACGCTCGACCTTTCGGTCTCAGTGTTCCGAGGCCATATCTGCATATGCTAGGCTCGTCAAGTTTAACCCGAGTATTCTCCGTGTGCAAAACTGGCTTCCACCCGTTGTATGTGAACGTAGAGCTTATCACACCCGATCATTACGTGGTGTCTCAGCATGAAGAACTGTTGCAACGGTGCATACTTAGGGAGAACACTTATACCTTGAAATTTAGTGAGAGATCATCTTATAATGCTACCGCCGTACTAAGCAAAATAAGATGCATAAAGGATAAACATCACATCCAATCAAAATAAGTGATATGATATGGCCATCATCATCTTGTGCCTTTGATCTCCATCTCCAAAGCACCGTCATGATCACCATCATCACCGGCTTGACACCTTGATCTCCATCGTAGCATCGTTGTCGTCTCGCCAAATATTGCTTCTACGACTATCGCTACCGCTTAGTGATAAAGTAAAGCAATTACATGGCGATTGCATTGCATACAATAAAGCGACAACCATATGGCTCCTGCCAGTTGCCGATAACTCTGTTACAAAACATGATCATCTCATACAACAATTTATATCATCACATCTTGACCATATCACATCACAACATGCCCTGCAAAAACAAGTTAGACGTCCTCTACTTTGTTGTTGCAAGTTTTACGTGGCTGCTACGGGCTTAGCAAGAACCGTTCTTACCTACGCATCAAAACCACAACGATTTTTCATCAAGTGTGCTATTTTAACCTTCAACAAGGACCGGGCGTAGTCACACTCAATTCAACTAAAGTTGGAGAAATAGACACCCACTAGCCACCTGTGTGGGAAGCACGTCGCTAGAACCAGTCTCGCGTAGGCATACGCGTAATGTCGGTCTGAGCCGCCTCATCCAATAATACCGCCGAATCAAAGTATGACATGCTGGTAAGCAGTATGACTATTATCGCCCACAACTCTATGTGTTCTACTCGTGCATATAACATCTACGCATAGACCTGGCTCTGATGCCACTGTTGGGCAACGCAGTAATTTCAAAATTTTCCTACGATCATGCAAGATCTATCTATGTGATGCATAGCAACGAGTGGGAGCGTGTGTCCACGTACCCTCATAGACCGAAAGCGGAAGCGTTATATCAACGCGGTTGATGTAGTCGTACGTCTTCACGATCCGACCGATCCTAGCACCGAACGTACGGCACCTCCGTGTTCAGCACACGTTTAGCTCGATTCCGTCCCTCGTACTCTTGATCCAGTTGAGGCCGAGGGAGAGTTCCGTCAGCACGACGGCGTGGCGATGGTGATGATGAAGTTACCGGCGCAGGGCTTCTCCTAAGCACTACGGCGATATGACCGAGGTGTGTAACTGTGGAGGGGGGCACCGCACACGGCTAAGACAAATCTTGTGTGTACTTTGGGGTGCCCCCTCCCCACGTATATAAAGGAGGGAGGGAGGAGGAGGCGCGCGCCAAGGGAGGGGCAATCCTACTCCAAGTAGGTTTGGTCCCCCTTTCCTATTCCTACTAGGAGAAGGAGGAAAGAGGAGGAGGCGAGAAGGAAAGAGGGGGTTGGCCTCCCAAACCCTAAACCAATTCGGTTTGGACCTGGGGGGGCGCGCCCCACACCTTGCTTTCTGCCCTCTTTCTCTACTAGGGCCCAATAAGGCCCATAGACTCCCCGGGGGGTTCCGGTAACCTCCCGGTACTCTGAAAAATACCCGATACACTTCGGAACCCTTCCGGTGTCCGAATATAACCTTCCAATATACCAATCTTTATGTCTTGGCCATTTCGAGACTCCTCATCTTGTCTGTGATCTCATCCGGGACTCTGAACAACCTTCGGTACATCAAATCACATAACTCATAATACAAATCATCATCGACGTTAAGCGTGCGGACCCTACGGGTTTGAGAACTATGTAGACATGACCGAGACACATCTCTGGTCAATAACCAATAGCGGAACATGGATGCTCATATTGGCACCTACATATTCTATGAAGATCTTTATCGGTCAGACCACATAACAACATACGTTGTTCCCTTTGTCATCGGTATGTTACTTGCCCGAGATTCGATCGTCGGTATCTCAATACCTTGTTCAACCTCGCTACTGGCAAGACTCTTTACTCGTTCCGTAATGCATCATCCCGTAACTAACTCATTAGTCACATTCCTTGCAAGGCTTATAGTGATGTGCATTACCGAGTGGGCCCAGAGATACCTCTCTGATACACGGAGTGACAAATCCTAATCTCGATCTATGGCAACCCAACAAACACCTTCGGAGACACCTGTAGAGCATCTTTATAATCACCCAGTTACGTTGTGACATTTGATAGCACACAAGGTGTTCCTCCGGTATTCGGGAGTTGCATAATCTCATAGTCAGAGGAACATATATAAGTCATGAAGAAAGCAATAGCAATAAAACTCAACGATCATAATGCTAAGCTAACGAATGGGTCTTGTCCATCACATCATTCTCTAATGATGTGATCCCGTTGATCAAATGACAACACATGTCTATGGCTAGGAAACTTAACCATCTTTGATCAACGAGCTAGTCAAGTAGAGGCATACTAGGGACACTCTGTTTGTCTATGTATTCACAGATGTACTAAGTTTCCGGTTAATACAATTCTAGCATGAATAATAAACATTTATCATGATATAAGGAAATATAAATAACAACTTTATTATTGCCTCTAGGGCATATTTCCTTCAGTCGCTTTATTGTATGTGTTGAGGATATAACCATTAGAGTCACCCGCCCAGGAGGGGCCGGGTTACGTCATAATGGTCATCACGTGAAGCCCAGTACCAAGCTTGAGGACGGCGGGTCAGTAATGGGTTTAAGACCCGGAGATGGCTTAAGGCCCGTAGTGATAAACCGCCGTTATGGTGAAACTTGTAGTGTAAGGCAAGAATAGTTAAGAGTCCGAGCCGGACACTGTTATAAGCTGGCCGGGACTCTGAGAGCCGCTGGGCGTCAACCTCTCTATATAAAGGGACGACCCGGCGGCGGTTCAGGGACAAGTAAGATCAAATCGATAACCAGGCAGGGCGGTTTAGCTCCTGGTCGTCGAAACCCTAATCAATACAACCTCAACTAGACGTAGGCTTTTACCTTCACTGTAAGGGGCCGAACCAGTATAATCCTCGTGTCCTTTGTCCCGCTTAACCCCTTTAAGCTTCCTAGCTGCGATGGCTCCACGGCTAAGTCCTTGCACGAGGACATCTGCCGTGATAATTCCATGACAGTTGGCGCCCACCGTGGGGCCAGCGCACGGTGGATTTGAGTTCTTGAAGGGCAGCTTCGAAGGGCTCAAGGGATACGCTGTGGGCCGGATGACCAAGAGTCGTCGCGGCAAGCTCTACATCGACGATGCAAACTGGGGCCCCGACGCTGGCTCAATCGAGTACGGGTACCGGGTCCCCTTCGGCGGAATCCATGTCTTTATTGGCAAGATTGGTGAGCCGGGCCTTGAGCCGGACCTCTGCACCGATCTCATCGAGACGGCTCAGCTTGCACGACCCGCCCGAACTCTGCCTGCCTTGAAGCATGCTTTTGTGGGATGCGTCCATGGAGGACTCTCTGAAAGATCTAGATCTGGTGAGGAGACGGCCGCTCGCTCTGATGGCGAGTCATCCATAGAGGAGACCGACTCGTTATACCAACTTCAAGATGGCAGGCTCAGGGGTTGTTCCGATGGCGACAGTATTCCAGACCCCTTCGAGCCGCCGAGCCGGGTTGGAATCTTCATGGCTGGTGCACAACCTGTTCAAAACCCCGCCGCCGGGGCAGGAAGCCCTGTGCCCTCGCCGGCTCAGGTGCTGATGGATCTCACAGACAAGATGACGGCCCTATTAACCGCTACGCACTACAGGAATCAGCTATTTTGCCGTCTGCCACGGCGGACGGCAAAGGCATGAACGGCGGACGGCAAAAGGCTCTGGCAAAGTAGGCTATGGTAAACAGCTACTTTGCCGTCTGCTTCTTGGCGGCTGACGGCAAAGGCCCTTTGCCGTCTGCCGTGGACGGCAATAATTGTGCTCTCAGTCCGTTAAGTGGCTAATGGCAGGCCTTTGCCGTCCGCCGCAGACGGCAAACTTTCTAGTGCCTTTGTCGTCTGCCAGCGGACGACAAACTTTCTATTGTCTTTGCCGTCTGCCAGCGGACGGCAAACTTTTTAGTGTCTTTGCCGTCCGCCGTATGATGTCATCTACACGTCACTACATGGCAGGCCTTTGCCGTCCGCCGCTGACGGCAAACTCGTTTACTCTTTGTCGTCTGCCACTGTAGGCAAACTGACCAAATGGGTCAGCTCCCAGGAACCACAGCTGGATGCCATGTGTCTTCTTTGCCGTCCGCGGCAGACGGCAAAGAGCCCGTTGCCGTCGGTGGCAGACGGCAAAGAGCCTGCATATTGGCTCTTTTTACTGTTTTTATTAAATCCAACAATTTTCACAGCAAATATATATGACATATATAGATATATTTCACAGGCATTCATATCACAAAATTCCATCCATAAACAAAGTTCCTTCATACATAAACAAAGTTCCATCCATAAACAAAGTTCCTTCATACATAAACAAAGTTCCATTCATATCACAAAGAGCCTTCATACATAAACAAAGTTCCATCCATACATAAACAGGAAGACTAGAACAAGAAGAGTAGCTTCCATGAAGTGAATGAAATCTGCAAAATGGCAAAATAAGAAAGTTAGAAATAGGTGACTAGAACAAGAAGAGTAGAACAAGAAGAAGACTAGAATAAGAAGAGTATGTCATTTATGAGCTAACTTACGTGAAATGGATCATATATGAGCTAACTAAGTTGAAATGGGTCGTTTATGAGCTAGCTAAGGTGAAATGGATCATTTATGAGCTAACTTAGTTGAAATGGGTCGTTTATGAGCTAACTAAGGTCAAATGGATCGTTTTTTAGGTAACTTAGTTGAAATGGATCGTTTTTGAGCTAACTTAGGTGAAATGGATCATTTATGAGCTAATTTAGTTGAAATGGATCTTTTTGAGCTAACTTAGGTGAAATGGATCATTTAAGAGCTAATTTAGGTGAAATGGATCGTTTTTTAGCTAACTTGGTGAAATGGATCGTTTATGAGCTAAATTAGTTGAAATGGATCGTTTATGAGATAACCTAGGTAAGATGGGTCATTTTGGAGTTAACCTAGGTGAAATGGGTCATTTTAAAGCTAACGTAGGTAAAAATGGATCATTTAGGAGCTAATCTAGGTAAAATGGGTCATTTTTGAGCTAACCTGGATGAACTGGATCATTTATAAGCTAACCTAGGTAAAATGGGTCATTTTAGAGCTAACTTAGGTAAAATGGATCGTCTATGAGCTAACTAAGCTAATTATGCAATTTTTGACATAAGTAAGCTAAGTACAGATCGTTTTAGAGCTAACTTAGGTAAAATGGATGGTTTTGGAGGTCAGTAAGCTTATTAAGTCATTTTGGAGGAGAAGAAGCTAAGTCTAGGTCATTATGGTAAGCATTGGAGGAAATAAAGCTAAGTCTAGGTCTTTATGCATGTGTTAAGCAAAACACTAGATAAACTTACCAAGATCCAGGAGGTGTAGGAGCGGGCTGGCTCGTGTCGGTAGCTGGAGAAGGATCGTGCGATGCTTGTCTGGAGTTACGCTGCACCAAAGATCATTTCCAATGTCTTGTTAGCATGATGACACTCAAATGTTAAGACTAGCAAGTAATGTCCATTCAAATAAAACTCACCGTGGTCCCAGGAGCAATCACTGGCATCGGCGGAGCGGTCTGACCTGTCTTCTCGCACACAGACTGCACATTTGGTTTTGACGACTCAGTCATACTAGTTAGTAATGAGACAAACACTACATGAATGTTTTGGCTAATCTGCAGAAGAAACTTACCACAAGGAGCTCATACATGGCCCTTGCCTGCATGTCATTCCGTGCCCTCTCCTCCTCCATCATCTTTGTCGTCCTCTCCTCCAACTCCCGCTGCCTCTTCGCCGCCTCCGCCAGAAGTTTCTCCGTTCTATCTCTCTCACTCTGTATAGCAGCCTGCAACACCACTCACATGACCATTTGTAATCATTGATGGAAGCGCACACAATGTAATGGAGAAAGATAACTGAGTACGTACCACTAACCTTGATGGCGAGTTGCACTGGCCGTTCACGAGGCCTTATCTCAGGAGCTGAGCTCGACTGGCGCGCCTTGATCTCCGGGAGAGTGCTAGGACAACGGATAAGTCCATCTCCAATGGCTATGGAGCCATGGGACCTCCCGCCACCAGATATCATCACCAGCTCTGGATCAATGGGACCCTGGCTCGGGTTAAAGTCCTCCCCTTTCCTCGCCTTCCCCTCATCTCTATATCTCACGAGATTGTTGTGGGAGGAGATGTTGGTGAAGTTGTTTGCATCATCGAGGTCAGACTGAGAGAAAGCCTTGACTTTCTTGAAAGAGGCGGTGTGGGCCATGGCATACAGGTCGTACACCTCTGGCACCTTATCCACCTTATTGTGGCGTGCCTGAAAGAGAGAAACAATGTAAATTAGTAATTAAAGGGCTCAAGCTAGCATGATGAATGAATTGCATGAATCATGAAGCAAACCACATACCCAGTTGCGCCCGAACTGATATAAGTTGGAGCTGCCTTGATGGTGTGGCACACCTTCCATTTGGGCACGTTTGTCCTTGGCCTCGTTGTGGAGGGCTAGCCATTCTTTTGAGCACCACTCATCGACCAACACCTCCCAACAATCCATCCGATCCGCACACCATCTCGGAGGCACCTAAGTTACCAAATAGAAACTTGAGCGCTACGGCTAAGAATTACTAAATGAAGGAACTTAAGTAGAAGGCCTTAAGAATTACCTTCATGTACTGCTCCTTACTCAGGAACTTATCGCGGCACGCCGGCTTGGTCTTCTTGATACCACGCAAGGCGTAGTAGTCTCGAACAGCCTGCACCCGAGCCTCGTGCCGTAAGTTCTGGAGTAGGCGCTTGCAGACGTTCTCGATAACATGTGCCGCGTCCTCCTCGTATCCCTCCTCACACCTGTAGAATGTCTGCAATCAAATGAGACAATATTGATTAGTACAATTAATAACTAGCTAGTTGAAGATTTTTAAATGTGTAAAGGAGAAATTACCCAGAACTTTCTGATCACCATGTCTGCCCTCGTGTCGCACACGACACCGTCGATAATCTCATCCGGCGGGGCCGGGGCAGCCACGTAGTGCTCCCAGCTCAATCCAAGCTCTGGAAGCCGACCCTCACCAGGCAACGTGACAAACCCCGGGAAGTTTTGCTGGCAAAGAACTCCAAGGACGGAGTTGGGCCGGCGGATACTATGATGGTGGTCCCAACCCCTGCAGCATGACAAGGCCAACGCATTAGTTATTTGAAGAAACGTGAATGCAGAAGGTACAAAAATATTAAATGCACTTACGTACCTCTCCCCATCAGGGAAAATCAACCACCTCTGCTCGCGGGTCGCCGGCACGGACGGGAGCCGTGTAGCACCACGCTGGTAGACGGTGCCCCCCTCCTCCTCAAGATCAGTCGGCTCCCCGCCATCATCAGCATGGCCACTCGGCTCCTCGGGCTGATCCGGCCAGGTACCCCATCCGGACGTGTGCTCCTCCGGGGTCTCGTGGGCCGAACTCTCGTGGGCCGAAGGCCAGTCGACCCGAGGCTCGTGGGCCCAAGACCCGTGGACCGGAGGCTCGTGGACCGGAGTCCGTGTAGCCTCCTCCTCGGACGAGTCCACCCTAGCAGTCACGTGCTCGGGTGAAACAGCTGGGGGTGGCAGCGAGGAAGGCGCCGTAGCAGTCACCCTACCTCCTCTCCCGCGACCACGTGCCCCACCTCCTCTCTTCCTACCTCGTCCCCTGCTGGGCACCGCGGTCGACGAAGAAGGGCCCGGCGGTGTAGCCATACTGTCCAGCAACGCTCGGCGGAGAGGTGCGTCTGGAATGGAAGACCTCAGACCACGCGCCGACGAAGAAGGGGCCTTGGCGCGCTCCCGACCAGCGCCCACCATCTTTCAACACCTGCCATGACAAACAGTAAACGAAATTAGTACAACATAAAAAAAGACCGACATGAATAATAATATGTGTATCACTTAAGTGTATCATCATCAAGTACAACATAAAAAAATTTAATACCTGACACTACTAATAATCTCGATCAGTATCATCAAAAAATGCATAATCATCATCATCATCACTATAATCAATGATGGGCTCATAGGGTTCAGTGGCATCAACATGTGGAAGGCCACCTTGACGTAATCGGTCAAGCAATGACAGGTCATCCGCAGCAGTAACCTCTTCTTGTTCCGGCTCTTCTTGTTCCTCCTCTGGGGTGATGTTGGATTCACTATCATTGTCTACTTCAATGTTTTGGGGTGAAGTATAGCGGTTCTTGATCATGTATATATTCATCAGTTGATCTACTTTGTCAATTTTATTACGTCCATGCAACCTACACTCTAATAGGTAATGATAGGTCCTAATCCCACCCGAGTATGTTTAGATTGGGTTCATTTTCCCATGCTATGCTCCGGATCCTACGCAAAATTTCGGCAGCACCTCCCCGCTGTTCTCCTGATACACGTCTCTGCAATAAACAGAGAGGATGTGTACCCGGAGAACAACAGGGGAGGCACTGACGAAATTTATGCGTCGGATCCGGAGCAAAGCATATGGGAAAACGAACCTAATCTAAACATACTCGGGCTGTCCATGGATAGCGTTGGACAATTCAAAAGAATCAAGGTTATAAATATGCAAATGCATGCATATTTATAACTATGACGCTTTCGAACGGGAGACACATATTGGTTACGCATACTGATGATTCAAGACACATATATAGCTAGCTATCAAGTTTCATCGGAATAGATCAAATAATTAATGGGGGAGGAGGACATGTCATTTGTGCTCACCCACGAACGAAGGGGCAGTGCTCGTCAAATGCACGGCGAGGTCGTCGAACACCAAACCTCGCAGCGATGAAACAACTGCACATTTAAAACTACCCGATCAACACAATTATATATGATGTTTTTCATAACAAAATCGAAAAATATATGACCTAACTAATAATTCACAAATATATGACCCCGTCGGCTTCTGGAAGGCCAAAGAACACCTTTTCGGGAGGTGTCGGGGGTCGGGGTGTCGTGTCGGTGTCGGGGTGCCGTGTCGGGGTCGGGGTCGGGGTCTCGGGGTCGGG